>NC_041228.1:5974259-5995581 GCF_002837175.3 Physeter macrocephalus | reverse complement strand
CGCTCCGCGGCATGTGGGATCCTCCCGGACCAGGGCACGAACCCGCGTCCCCTGCATCGGCAGGCGGACTCTCAACCACTGCGCCACCAGGGAAGCCCTCTAGTCCATTTTTGGGTCGTCTTGCTTTTGTAATCAGACTCTTACCCTGTACTACAGGCGGCAGAGATTTTAAATGGTTCCTTGTTTATTTTTAATTTTCATCAAGCCACTAAATGTTAGTGCTAGGAGAAGACGCTTCTGCTTTCTTGTACCCTGACTCCCTTCTGTGAGAAACAGAGACTCTGAATCCCAGAAAGGAGAACAGACTTACTCAAGGTTACCACTGCTTGTTGTCAGAACCAAGCCTTAAGTTCAAGTTTTCTGCCTTCACATTCAATGCTCCATCCCTCACATTGCCCCCCAGGTGTTATTTAGGTAATTGTAACATGAACGCCATTGTAGTTGTGACCTCTTCCTGAACTTCCTGCTTCCTCCCTCTTTACTTTCTCATCCACCTTTCACATCACCTCCTCTTGGAATTCTTCCACACAACTTTTGTCCTTAACAGGACCAGAGAGTCTTGTTGACTATTTTGATTACTAGCTGTACTCTGACTTTTAGATATACTGTATGTACCACTGCACGGTTGTTCCAATATCCAAGTATTCATCATGTGTTTTCTAAACTCCAGCCAGAACTTTCTACTCCTGTGCAGAGTGTTAGCTTGGCTAATGATCTTACCATAGCTGGGAATACCCACTACCCACAACATTGAGTAAAATCTTACCTGGCTTTCAGGATGCTTGTTAAATGGCATTTCCTTTATGAAGCTGTGACTGTGGCCTCCACACCCCTCGCTTTCCTGTGCACAGTCTCCTTTACTTTTCCTGTTTCTGAGATGACCCTGGAGTCCACATGTTGAAGATGATAGAGCCACAAGATGGAAAGAACCTGGGTGCCTGAATCACCACCACTTGAAGGAGATTTGTCCTTCGTGAGAACAACCATTCAGGACTTTACATAAGTAAGAAATAAGTTTCTACTTTGATAGTCACAGAATGTTAGGGTTTACCTTAACTAATATAAGACAACAATAAACAATAGAACAATGGAATAAGAGTTGAACAAGAACTGACTTCAGAAGGCAGGGTAGGGAATTATCTGACCAAGGACTATGATTTGCTCAAGAAATAGTGAATTATCCTCTTTATCTAGGGCAGGGGCCTGTGTATCTGATGGTGCATGGTCCACATTTGACCCACCATCTGTTTATAAATAAAGTTTTATTGGAAGGCAGCTACCCTCATGTGTTTATGGATTACCTAGGGCTGTTTTCCTACTACAACAGCAGAGTAGAATAGTTGGGATGGAAGCTATAGTCCATAATGCTGGGAATATTCATTATTTGGCCTTTTACAGAAAAAGTTAGCCACCCCCCTCCTCTAGAGTTCTGTAGCTGTGCAGGCAAAGGAAAAAGAAAGGAAACAGAAAATAGGACTCTTGATGCCCCAAAGGGATTTGGATTGTACCGTTCTGTGCCCCACTCCCCATTCCATCCATAACCGAGCGTGGTAATAGTACCTACCTCTTGGGGTTCTCTGAGGACGACACGAGTTAATGCATGGAAAGTGGTTAGAACAGTGCTTGGGATGCCACAGGCAATCGAGAAATGTTAACTATCAATATTACCTTGAAACAAAAAAGGAAAAATCAAATAATTTGTAGCAGATGTGTTCCAGATCATATATTCATTGTAAATTGATTACTTTGGCTTTAGCCAAAAGTGGGGTTAGAAATTTCAGTGGAAGGAGAGGCTGCTTATAGAACCTCTTCAATGTCTTCTTTCTTTCCCAAGTAGTCTCTTAGATGAGCTTTACTTAATTATCTGCTGGTTGAACAGCGCCTAGCTATTCTTCTTAAAATACACTGAGGATGTGTAGAGCAGGCTTGAAAGATCTGAGCTGATCATCTGCTCTCCGTATGCTTGCATACCTCTGCCTGCAAGGCGTCTTAAGAAGCCCTTGTTGTTATTGTATTTATACATTGAATTAATTGCCGTGTAAATGACGAAACGTGAGTGCAAAGATGAAGAGAGTCATTTCTATGAAAACAAATGTAAATGCTTTGGGAAGAATTTGATGAAAGTGAATTGTTTAAAAATGATGGTTAAATCAGTAAAAATTGGGGATAAAAAAGTAAAAACCAATCCAGAAGTCTGTATTCATATTGCTTTTTGAGTGTCTTTACATTTTTACTCTACTTTCAAGAAACTTATATTGGAAATCAAAGATATACATTGCGAGTAGGAATTATGCAGAAAAGACCAGGGGGACCTGCAGTCAATCAGGGACCCTTCTTCAATTCAACGACTTGGTTGTACATCTGAACCTTGGCAAACAAGGCCTGTTTTTATGTTTTAAGTCAATACAAAATGCTTGAATTATGTGTGCATCATTTTTATGGTTCTCTTTAACCGATCCCTTTGATTAATTAGCCCACTATGATAGCCCTGTTGTATTGGCTACAAGGGCTTCTAATGAATTTTGAGACTCCTTTAAGCCGCCGCTCCTCTAAGAGTTCTGCCCTCGGCCGGAGCTCCTTCTCTGCACCCCGGCACCCCTAACACAGACACACCTCTGCCAGCGCAGCTTCAGTACCTCCTGCTCATTGCGAAACGCTTGGAGACAGGACTCAGGCCTTTAGCTTCACTTTTCTAGTTCCGTGTTAATTCCCTTCTCTGCACATCAGCCAATCCGAGGATTTACATTATAAAGCTGTTCCCTGAGCACCTTCTACGGTTCCTCTTAAATTACCCATTTGTCTCTCTTAGGATAAAACTCTGACAGTCTTACCAGGGCCTAGGAGGTGCCATGTGACCTGCCCTCCGCCCCTCTCCAGGGTCACCCCCTGCCACTGCGTTCTTTCTCATTCTTGTGCAACCTGTGGATGGCTGTTCTTCAAAGACCCCCCAACAGGTTCTAACACTGGGGGCTTCACTGCTTGCTCTCTACCTAACCTGCCCTTCCCAGAGCTTTACCATGGCGTGCTTTTCGAGGTCCTTAAGTTTAAACTCAAAGACCGCTTCTGCAGAGAAGGCGTTCCTGTTCTCCCCCTATCTTAGGAAGCTCCCACCTCTCATCAGTCTCTGCCGTCACCTTTGGGGTATGAAGGGATCTAAGTATTTGCTGAGATGGTATTACTTATTTGTTTGCTTGTGTTCCCCTCCTACTCAAGGAGGAGCGCTATGAGAGCAGAGGATTTTTTTTTTTTTTTTTTGCGGTGCGCGGGCCTCCCTCTGCCGCGGCCTCTCCCGTTGCGGAGCACAGGCTCCGGACGCGCAGGCTCAGCGGCCATGGCTCACGGGCCCACGGCAGGCGGACTCTCAACCACTGCGCCACCAGGGAAGCCCGAGAGCAGAGGATTTTTTTAAAAATCTGTGCTTGCCGAGTGCCCAGCACAGAGTAGGTAGACAATGATTATTTGCTGAAAGAATAAACTGAAGAAACAATGTTTATTCGATTTGGATGCTTTGATTGAGTGGCTATTTTTTCCCTCTTTAAATGTATTCAACACATTCTTGGAAAGAGAACCCAGGAGAGTGAATATAAGTCAGATGATATATGGGAAACTGAGAAAATAAAAAGGCCAAACTGCTGAGCTACTGAACATTGAATGTTAAGGGGAACTTTCTTATTTTTAATACCTTTATTTCCTGGGATAGAAATAGAATATCTTCGTTTGGAAAGGAAACCCCAGTGGAACTTGCAAAACACGAAAGAGAATTACTTTGCCTTTTAGGGTTTTGTTTTGCTTTGCATCGCTTGAGTGTATGAAAAGAGGTTTCTGTGCATATTTATTAGGTCAGTGTTTGTAATGACATTATCCTTAGGGCAGTGAGGGAGAGATTGGAAACATTAGAAAAGGGAGTTGCGCAAGAAAAGCTACTAGTTTTCCAGACCTACTCTGTGCTCATTGCTTTATAGTAGTTATAATAGTGGCTGAAATTGATCGAGGAATTCATCATTGTCCTGTGTTACATGCATTATCTGATTTGGTCCTGTTTAATCTTTATGGTATCTGGATAAATCAGTACCGTCATCATGATTTTGTGGATGATGAAACTGACTGAAACTATTTCACTTGCCAAGTCACATGGGTTTTAAGAGCCTCTGCTTGGCATTCCCTCGATTTGTGCCCTGATCGAGGCTTCCTGTCCCCTCAGAGGTCCTGTAATAGCTCTTTGAGCTGATCTTCTTGCCTCCAGACTCCTTTTCTTCCAACCCCTTCTCAAGACTGGACCGTCAGCATGGCACTGGGTGGTTGGGTGCGTTCTCGGATTGCTTCTGACCGACCAGCTTCAGGACATGGGATCCTGCTGGTGTCCAGGCCCCCAGAGGACCTCTGCAGTGCAGCAGAGAGAGCTTGAGCCTTTTAATTAGAGGGATCAGGGGGAACGTTGACAAGCTGGAGGACAGGGCATGAGCCTTGTTCATCTCTGGATTCCCAACACTTGACATGATGCCAGGAACAGAGAACATATCCTGTAATTTTTAACTTTCCCATTAACCTGTTATTTTACTTTATCTCTCAAAAATCCTCATATAACTCTGTGGATATATCTGTCAGGCAAGCAATAGCCATTTGGAAAAAGCTAGTAATGGCACATATTGTGGCTAAAAATAGTGTATCCTTTCCATAAAGCACTTCACAGACCATAGACCAGAGGGTTAGACTCTCTCACTTTCCTCATGTATAAAATGGAGATAAAGAATCATACTTACCATATGAGATTTCTGTGGGGTTCAGTGAATTAATGTGCAAAAACCCTGAATGTAGTAACCAAGATTATAATGAGTACTTAACAAATGTTAGCAAAAGTTATTAAAGTTCTTACAAAAACCTTATGAGGAAATCATTATGCATATGCCCATTTTATGGATGCTATCACTGAGACTTGGGAGGTTAAGGAAACAGAAGTCCTTGGGTTTGTACCGGTATCTGTCTCCAACCCCGTAGGATGTTGAGTCCTCCAGAGGACATTTGACAGCGCCTGGAGACATTTCCGATTGTCACCACTGGCGGGTGGTGATATTGCCATATAGAATGTAGAGGTGTAGGATGTCCTGAACATCCTCCAATGCACAGGACAGACTCTACAACAAAGAATTATCCTGCCCCAATGTCACTGAAGCCAAGGTTGAGAAATTGTGCTTTGACCAATGATCAATTAAATTGATTTACCACAACACTATAATCACAATCTAATAACCACAGAGCAGACACTCATAGGTAGCACTGCAAACCTACACGCCCAGGGGATCTGGTCAACCTCAGCTGACTGGAATCTGGTGTCGTTAGCAAAGATGATTCAATCTTGTTTTTCTAAGCAATAATGAAACTCCCAGTAGCCGTGTCATAATTGAAGGAGAACAATTCTATTTAGATCACAACCCCAAGATTATCCTTTGTGATATTTGTCACACCTATAATTCATTAATCCATGAAGTTGTCTCTTAAAATGTCATCTTCTTTTTACAATGTAAACTCTCTGGTGACAGGGACTGTGCTGGGCTTGTCCACTGCTTCTCCATAGCTCCTGGCAGAGGGTCTGGATGATAGTAAGTCGAAAATAGATCCAAGCTAGAGATGTACTCATATAAATAAAGAAACAAATGATCCAGGCCAGCAACTGGAAATATAAAAACAGGGTCTAGAGCCCAGGACAAAAGTTTGTGCTATTTAAGATGTGTTAGACAGTATAGAATGTTTAAAGGATTTGAACTCCAATGTTGATTCATTCATTCATTTATTCATTGACCAGATGTGCATTCAGAACCCACAACATGCTAGGTGTGGTGAGATTGCAGGCATGTAGCCGAGAATCCGGAGATGGGCCTGGTTTGACCACTTCCTAGCTCTGTGAATTTATGTAACTGCTCTGCATCTTAATTTTCCTCTATAAAACAGGTAAACAGTCATTGCAATGAGATTGCTAAGAGGATTGCCAAAAAGATCATTATAAGGTTAGGTGCAGCTTCTGGGCATCGAAGGTATTCAATCAATGGGTAATCATACGTGGTGGCTTTAAAGCATGTTCACACATTCTTTGACACACCGTCCATTAGGAGGCATCTCTGTCCCTCCGCTTAAACCTAGGCAGGCTTGGGGGTTTCCTTGGCTAATAGAATGTGGCAGAGGTGACGCCATGTGACATCTGAGACTGGGTTGGGAAAAGCCAAACCGCAAGCTTAACCACCTTGTAGAGAGACCAGGGAGGGGGAGAGAGAGAGAGAGAGACAGAGAGAGACAGAGAGAGGTGGAGACAAAGAGAGGCCCGAGGAGCCCCAGGTGTTCCAGTCCAACTGTGAGTGAAGATGCCTAGGAGCCCGACACAGCCTGGCTGCAGACACGTTTCCTGCTCCCGGGGCATCAAATAGGAGAGGGTAAGGGGACGGGGAAGGTATTTTGGAAGCTGAGTCTAGAATGCTATATTGAAGTCAGATTTTTTTAAAGTCCTCTATGTTGTATTCTGAAGATTGTTCAAGAATTTGGATTTTTGCCTAGGGGGTGGAAATACAATAAAAATTTGAGAAGATTCAAGAGACTACAAACCATGACTTCAACATTTTATCCTGTAGAATTCAGGTTAATTACAGGTTGTATGGAGTAAAGTATCATTACATGATCTACGCTGAGGAAAGGCAGTTGGATGCCCGTCAAAACCACGTATTATACACGCAGTTGTTTTATTTTTATTGTTCTAGAAATAGACTATTACTATTCCCCTAAACTTTTTAAAATTGAAGTATAGTTGATGTACAATATTATATAAGTTACAGGTATACAATATAGTGATTCACACTTTTTAAAGGTTATACTCCATTTATAGTTATTATAAAATATTGGCTATATTCCCCATGTGGTACAATGTATCCTTGTAGCTTATTTTATACATCGTCATTTGTACCTCTTACACTCCTACCCCTATATTCTTTTGCCTCGCTTTATTCTTCCAATTAAAATGTATAAAATGTAATTAGACAACATTTCAGACAGCCACTTCTTATTAATGGTGAAAGCAGCTATTTTAACCACTACCCAAAGATTAGTTTCATTAAAAAAAAATGGAACCTATTTCCCATTTCTTCTGTTATAAAAGAGAGCAAGAAAAAAAAGCAATGTCGAGAGATGAAGCCAAAGATTTTCCTGAGGTCATGATCTTCTCTACAGCAATCAAGCGTTTGGTTGCGTAT
Organism: Physeter macrocephalus; assembly: GCF_002837175.3. Classification (NCBI taxonomy): domain Eukaryota; kingdom Metazoa; phylum Chordata; class Mammalia; order Artiodactyla; family Physeteridae; genus Physeter; species Physeter macrocephalus. The sequence continues at coordinate 5,988,349 of NC_041228.1, read as the reverse complement.
TAGGTATCAGGGGAGACCACAGATGTCCGCATCAGAAAAGCAATCTTTCCTCCCAGTATTTTGACATTTGGCTCCACCTTCTGACCTTTGGATAATGTTCCAGTGTGATCTGATGTCATCTACCATTGACAGTGTTTATTTTTACTTCTTTCTTGCAGGAGAGAAAGCGCTATTCTGGGTTTAAGGCTGCTTCCCAGCTGATGGGGAAGCGGTTGCCTCGACCAGCCCGCAGAGGGTTGAAGGAGCAGGGTTTGTGCAAAACATCAGATATGCAGCTTCTCCGGCTACTTGAATTATTGATGGCAGGTTTGGCACTGGGCTAGCAACGCCTGGAGCTATTACGGCTCTGGGCTAGAGGAGCTGTGTTTCAGAGCCAGGCACACGACTTACTGGAGCCAGAGCTGGAGGTGCCCCTGCCCTGCGGAAAACCCTTGGCGTTGAGCAGGGAGGGCTCTACATTCGAGAAAGCCGTATGGAATGTGCGCTTTGGTGGTAGGCACCGTTGGGGCTTTGGTGGTAGGCACCGTTGGGGCTCTGAGAAGCCAAGAGCTCTACATGTGTTCATTCATTCATTGATTTATTAAATCCCTGGGGCACAGAGGACAGATATGGGCTCGATGTCAATTGTCACTGGTTAGTTGTGTGACACAGTGGGGGTCCCTGAACCTCTCTGAAAATTAGAAGTGACCCCCAAATTCCTGAGTCACCATTATACGCCTACTGTTGGGATTGGAAGGTCAGCGGATGCAATGCCTGTCTTCTAAACCAGCTGATGAATGACAAAAAGAAATCTAGATCGGGATGGGAAAGTCAAAATATCTCCCGATGTAAAATATCCCGCCACCCTCCTGGAGGGAGACTGCAGGACTCAGCATTAGCGCCAGTTAGGCTTCTAACCCAGATCCAGGGAATGAGTCAGGCTCAGTCCCCTGGTCACCAGACTCCTGGCTCTGGCAGCCTTCTTTCAGCCTCTACTGCCAACTTTTCCCCGTGTCCAAGAGCAGTCAAGGCCTCCGGCTATCTGTTGGCAGCCAGCTCTCAGGAAGAGAAGAGAAAATGCATGAGCTGGGCAGGCTCGAGTCTCTTCTTATATACATGCCAATCACATGTCTCTAGACTTCTCCGGAAGAGCAATGAAGGAGACGCTGCAAAGAGAAACCAGCGATGTGACCGGCCTCCACCTGAAGGGAGTGAGTGTCAGGTGTGGAAAGAGGCTTTCCCTTCTGCCCGCTGACATCTAGTGCCATAAGAGGCCCTTCATGTCTGTTATTTCACTGGGATGTTGAGAGGATTAAACACAATGATAGCCATATGTAAAAACACTGTGCTAACTAGAAAACCTTTACAACTCGAAGATGGAATTGTTTTTGTTGTCTAGAAAGCCCTGTGCAATAGGTCTTCGTAAAATAAACAAATGGAAAACTGCGTCCAAATGGATTTATATCAAAGTATTTTATTGACTTTATGTCTTCACTAAGTGGGTGGTTACTATAGTCAAATTTCCAAGGTTGGGATTTTACTTCTACTACTTAAATAAGCTGTGTGACCTTGGGCAAATTGCTTAACCTCTCTGTGTCTCAGACAGTAATAGATTCTTAGGAGTGTTGTAAGGATTAAGATGTTACTGTAAGCTTAAACTAATGCCTTACATCTATAGTAAGTACACAGTAAAAGTTAGCGAGGATGATGATGATTAATAATAGTGTAATAGTGTCAGAGTGGTAAACGATAATCAGATTACAACACCCTAATGCTTGAAACCCTTCCAGTGCTTCCTGTTTCTCTTAGGATAAAATCCTCAGTAGAGTTCCTGCATGGCTTAGCGTCTGCCTGCCTCTTAATCCTCAGATCACACTCCTAACCTCCTTGCTCAAGATGCTCTGGATGCCGGGCTATCACGCATGTTCCTTTGTTAAGCCAGGCTTGCTCCCATCCTAGAGGCAGGCTTGCTGCCCCTTCTGTCTGGAAGGCTCTTTCTCCGACTTCTCTTCTGCTTGGCTTTTTCTCATCCTCTGGGTTTCTGCTCAAGGGTCGTGCCCTTGAAGAGGCGTGCCCTGTGTAAAGAGGCTCTGCTCAACAATGACTAGAGCCTGACATGTTTTCTTCATAGAACACATCACAATCTGTATTTTTTTTTTTTTTTTTTTTGCCAGTTTGTTGTCTGTCTCCCTCCTTAGAACATAAACATGAAAAGGGCAAGGACTGAGTCTGTTTTACTTCCTTTTCTATCCCCAGCATCTCTCACAGGGCCTGGCCACAGGAAGTAATCCAAAAAAGCATATTGGTTGAATGAACGGGAAGAAGAGGGCCTTTGGACTCAGGCAACCCAGAGCAGAGCCCAGGTCCTGCTGCCTGTGGTCATTTGAACCAGCAAGTCATTTCATCCATATTGCCGAGGCTCCATCTCCCCACATGAAAAAATGGGGGACTGGACACCTGCGTTCACAGCAGCATTAGTCACAATGGCCCAAAGGGGGAAGCAACCCAGGTGTGCATTGCCAGATGGATGGAGAAACAAAGTGCAGTCTATCCATGCAATGGAATAATAGTCAGCCTTAAGAAGGAAGGAAATCCTGACACGTGCTGCAACATGGATGAACCTTGAGGATGTCATGCAAAGTGAGAGAAGTCAGTTACAAAAAGCAAGTGCTGTATGATATGATTCTACTTGTAGGAGGTATCTAGAAGAGTCTAATTTATAGATGCAAAAAGTAAAATGGTGGTGGCCAGGTCTGGAGGGAGGGAAATAGGACACTGTAATCCAGTAGGTACGGAGTTTCTGTGTTGTAAGGTCAAAAAGTTCTGTGGATGGAAGTTGGTGACGGCTGCACAACTGTGTGAATGCACTTAACCCGATTGAACAGTGCACGGAGACATGGTAAAGATGGTCAATTTTATTTACGTGTTTATTTTTTTTAAAAAACAGTTAAAAATAGAAAATAAAAGAAAAATTTAAAAAATAGAAAAGAGAGAAAAACACTTTGTCTTACCAAAAGTAGAACTTGGGTCATCAAAAACCTCATGGGGGGCCTTTGCGTCCAGATAGGTAACCAAGTAAACTCTCCCCAGGACGGAGCGATTGAGTTTAGGATTTGAAATCAGAAGAGCAAGGCATTGAGAGCTGGGTTATGAAAACCATTATTCAAAACGATACTGTAGCATAAACTTGCAATTAAATACATGACATTAAAAACCAATGCAGTGGATAAAAAAAATGAGGGACTTGGATTTATTGCTCCTTTTTAGTACCTTCTGTACGTATACAAAGCATACTTTGTTTAGTTTATTCAACATTTCAGATGCTCTTCGCGTAGGAAGCTAAAAAAGGTCATTTGGCGAAGTTCCTTCACTGCAAAAAAAACACACCTCTACTGCATAGTTTTTAAAAAGCTTCAGGAAAGAAAGTCCAGTTGAGTTGTTCCAACGAGTTGTCATGTCCCCCAGTTTAACAGTTGTTCTTCGTCCCCCCACCCACTTGTTGAAGTGTTTTGTTTGTTTGTTTTAACGTGCGTTTTGGTAATAATATTTATAATGCAACTGTGGTGAGGCTAGTCTTGGCTGCAGCTTGTGTCTTGCTACACTAAACTCACTTGTCACCTCATTTATTTGCAGCAGCGGCTGTTGCTGTCTGGTTCCTTTTCCTTCATCACTCACCATTTCCTTACCCTGAGGCCCTTCTGCTGCAAATACCTGGGACTCTTTAGCTGAGTCCTTTGCTGGCCAGAACTGCAGAGCTGAGGCAGCCAGCATGCTGGGGAGCAACTCCCCTGAGAAAAACCCTCAACCAGTGACAGACAGGAGTGGTGGATATACACCCCAGTATCCTTACCTTTGGGTGAGATAACTCAGCAGTGGGTTCTGTCCAGTCTTTCTAAGTCCTCAATGGTATGGACCCCCCGACTTGCTTGCAGCAGTGTCTTGCTCATCAATGTATGATTCACTGTGTGCCTTCCATCCTCACCTCAATTCCCCATTCATTTATGGTGCTTCCTGAGAACTCTTCCCACCTAAATACAACGCACTCAAGTCCTTGTCCAGGGTGCTCTTCTGGGACCACTCAGCTGCAGACATTTGTCGCATTCAAACCTCTTCTGTCTTTTGCATTATTTTAGGAAGATTGTATTTTCATGGCAGGTACTGTTGGGGTCTTCCACTTGACTAGGGTGAGGTTGGTGAATGCGGATGGCCTGGCTCAGACAGACCCACTCTCTCCAACAGCATCACTTCTGCAAGAGTCCCTGTCTATCAAATCAAAGGGTTGTGAGAACAGTGAATATGTTACCTTTATTTCTCCTCTTCTCTTCTCATGGGCAATTCTATTTAATTTTTTTTGTTTTTTGAGTTGGAAGGTTGTACCAGTAATAGAGGTATGAGTTGTGAAGACCTGATTCCTCAACAGAAGGAGGAAGGGAACGCATATTTCCTGAGTACATGCTGTGAGCCAGAGACATTGCTTGGTGGTTTAGACTTAATTACTGTATATTCTCCTCAGTCTTTGGAAGATATTGTTGCCCTGCGTGATGGTTAATTTTATGTGTCCACTTGACAGGGCTAAGGGATACCCAAATAGCTGTTAAAACATTTCTTGGTGTGTCTGTGAGGGTGTGTCTCCAGAAGAGATTAGCATTTGAATCTGAATTGGTAGACTGAGTAAAGATCACCCTCCCCAAGGTGGGGGGGCGTCATCCAAGCCATTGAGGACCCCAATAGAACAAAGAGACAGAGGAAGGGCAAATTCAGCCTCTCTCTTCTTGGTCTGGGACTTCTATCTTCTCCTGCCCTCACTTATCAGTTATCAGAGGTCCAGTTTCCTGAGCCTTTGGACCTGCACTGAATGACATCACTGGTTTCCTGGGTCTCCAGCTCACAGGTGGCAGATTGTGGGACTTAGCCTCCGTAATTATATGGGCCAGTCCCCATAATAAATCTTCTCTTATCCCTCTCTCTCTCTCTCTTCTTATATCCTATTGGCTCTGTTTCTCTGGAGACCCCTGACTAATATACCTTGTTTTGCAGGTAGTGGAATTGAGACAAGGTGTGTTACCCAGTGCCTCAGCATGTTCCTATGTAAAATGGAGACGTTATTACAACTTTATGGCCTTGTGAGAATTACAGGTGATAACACAAAGGTACTGAGAACGATTCCCAGCACATAGCACGATATCAACACGTCTCAGCCAATGACTTTCTAGCGTACTATGACACGGCTGGTAAGTGACAAGTGCAGGAATCCCTCCTGGGTCTTTCCAGAAGCCGTGCATGCTTTCATCATTTCTATGAGGGACTCTGAAACGCCAGCGTTTGGGCAGGGAATGGTACTATCTAATGAACCTCAAGCCAGGGGTCACCAAGTCTTACAAATAACCAGAAAGGGGTTAAAGAACTACATCTTGCAGATGCTCCCTGTGTAAAGTACAGTGACACCTACATCTTAGGTAACGTATCCTGGGAGTGGTTTGCGCTGTGAGCTGAAGGTACCCATGCGCAGGATAATCGAACATTAACATCGCTGTGCGGTGGAACTCAGAACGCATTGATTTTATTTTTTGTCATTTTCTTTGTTTTTAAATTTTTTGAGACTGAGCAGTTATTTCGGCAACACCGTAACTGTTAAAAGTGCTTGCCACATGCAGTCTGCATCAGAGACAAAATAAAATATTCATTGGTTTCTCTCTATGAGACATGCTGGCCTTGAGACCATCTCCTTAAGCCCATCTGCAACTAGATGCTATAAAGGGCAGATCCAAGTCATCGTGGGGTTTCATATTTTTATTAATACTGAGAAATACGGGTTCCAAAAGGAGCCACTTTCCATAACTATAAGTAGAGCCATGGTGATGCTTAAGAGGATGTTGAAGTCTCCCAGTAAATAATGCATTGAGCTCAATGACTTAATTCTAGATTCCATCAAATAATTTGCCTTAAGCCACAAAGTACTTCCTATCTTGTTCAGGTTTGGCCAGGGCCTAGAACAGGCCTGGACATGTGCATTGGATTCAGCCATGTGTCTGTCTCTTACAGGGGTCTATCAGTGAGCAGAGGCCTGGCACATGTGTGGAGCTTCTCTGTACATCCATCCATTCCACAGAGTGAACAAGATGGCAGTTCTGGGATTCCAGAAAACATGGTGAACCAAGAAAATGTTGTATTAAAATGACAGTATGATACCATTTATAATCCCAAAATTAGCAGAGAGAGAGAGAAATCTGTAAATATTAACTATTGACAAGGATGTGAGGAAACTATAGAGTTTTCCTAATATGCCACTGGAAGGATAAAATGGTGTAGATAGTAAGGAAAACAAGTTGACTTTACCTAGCAATGTTAACGAGGTGAGTAACATTTCAACACACACACACATTGACACCAATCAATGTGTGTAAGAGTGTTCATTCTTTATGTCTTCAATAATCTCCTCTTTTCCCAATTTGATTACAGGGACTGAGTTTATAATCACTCCCTTCTGAATACCCTCAAGTCTTGAGACCTGGGGCTGGTCATGTGTTTTGTAAATACAGTTTTATTGGAAACACAGAGCCATACCATTTGTTCATGTATTGCCTGTGGCTGTTTCCATGCTGCAATGGCAGAGTTCAGTAGTCACTACAGAGAGTCTCTGGCACACAAGGCTTAAAACATTTCCTGTATCTCCTTTTACAGAAAATGTGTGCTGACTCCTGACACCAACTCCTCCTTTTTCCAAAACAAAACTAAAATAAGCCTGGCTAAATCCGAGTCTTTGCCTCCTATCTCATGCAGCTCAATATGTCTGAAGACAAACACACAGCCATAATGCCCTGTCTCCCTTTACAGTTTTAAGCATTAACCCCAACTGGGATCTTAGTATACGTTATTCTCCTGAATTCTACTGTTTGTTTTCTCTCTCATTCTTCTAGATGAGTAATTTAGATCTTCTTCTCACTCAAAAACCTCCTCAAAAGCCATTCCTAATCCTCACTCTCAGTTACTGTCCTTATTTTTTATACCTATGAACAAATGGAAGTTAACAGAAAAGATTCCCACCAACACATCTGCTCTCTCTTTCTATGCATTGTATGAGTTAGCTAATGCTGCATAACAAACTACTCCAAACCTTAATACAATCATGATGTACTATTTTTGAGACGCCTACAGATGAACAGAGCAGTTCTGATTATTTGCACCTGGCTTGGCTTATTTCGTTTCATGTGTTTGTGGTCATCTGGTGACTAGCTTTGGTGGCTTGGGCTTCAACGATTTAATTCTTCAACACATCTCTCACATCCCTCAAGCAGGCTTGTCCAGGCATGTTGATATAACGGTGACCAGAAGAAAGCAGAAATACATAAGCAGTTTCTCAATCTCCCGTTTATCTCAATCTGATACTGTCCTACTGGCCAAAATAAGTCAAATGTAAAGTCCAAAGTCAGTGTCAGCATGGACACCGGAAGGTATGAGAAATCAAACCTGCTAATATGTCAGTATATACTACTGTATTTATGGAACTGCATTACTTCTCACTGCAGTGGTACAAGTCACAATCATCCTTGGAGTTGATTTTCACAATACCTCCCAACCAGACTCCTGGATTCGTCCCTGGCTTTGTTAATGGTCTCACTCAACACAGCAGCCAGAGTGACTCTATCCAAAAATAATTCGTATCCTGCCACTCTTTTTCATCACATCTCCCCAAGGACTTCCCATCCCACTTAGAGCAAAAGCAAAGATCTTTATCCTGGCCGTTAAGCCCTACCTGTCTTAGCTTCCCTGTAACATTTTTGACCTCATTTTCTCCACTCTTCCTCATTCATCCTGATCCAGGCACCATGGCCCACTTACTATGCCTCAGATGGTCCAAAATCCTACTTACTTAAGGCCTTTGCATCCTGTTTGGGTTACGTCTTCTCCAGAGAGCACCAGATTTAGGTCTCTACACAAAAGTTCACCTTATCCATGAAGATTTCCCTGACTATGCTGTATAATATATGACTACACTATGTTCTCCAACTGCAACAATCCTTATCCCCCTTATCCCACTTTATTTTATTTCCCACATCTGACAGACTGTGTATTCACATTTATTTTTGTTTGCTTCTTTACTCGAGGATGTGAGCTCCCTAAGGACACCGCTGCATTGATTTACTCTTGTTTCCAAAGTGCCTAGAACAGTGCTTGTCACTGAATAGGCCCTCAATGACTATCTGTTGAATATATGAACGGATAAGCGAATAAAAAAAACAGAAGAAAATTGGAAAAACCTGATATGCAGCGGCTATAAATGGATTAATTAATTGTGGTGCGCCTTTGCAGTGGAATACCGTGTAGCAGTGAAACAGAACAAATCACCACTACGCATATCAACAAAACTGAGTTGCATTATATGATGTTGAGCAAAAAAAAAGTCACTTGCAAGAGAACTGTGGAAATTACCCACCCAGAGAATCAGGTTGGATTAACAGAAGCCTTAGATTCCCTTTCTCGACTATCTCCTGGGGGATGAATAATAGATTCACGACCATTGTATTGCAGCATCGGAGGTAGGGTGCTTGGGGAGATGCAAGCCCCTGACTGAGCAGCGTCCGAGGCCTTACTCTCAGCTGACTGTCATGGTAGCCAGTCATAAAGTTATCCTTCAAATTAAAAACAATACATTCTCTTGTGTTTAAGTGGCATTACTTTGAGATAATATCTTTCCTTTTGGAACATGCATAAAAAGGAAGAGTCAACAAACGTGGTCAGTACAGGAGACAATAGGTCAAAATCTAAGACCAGGGCATAATTCCTTAACTGTGTCAGGCAGAGTAAGGCAGGAGATCTCTGTGTTCCTCTGAGTCATCTAATGGAAAACAATGAATAATATGTCTAACTACCTATTTAAAAACCACTTCAATAGTGCATTATAGCATGACCAAAACAAAGCAAAGAGGACGATATGTCCCCCAGACACTGTGTAGTATCCACAAACCATGGACTTTTGGGTCAGAAAGACCTGAGTTAAAATCCTAAGTATACAGTTTACAATCCTTAAGCTGTCTAAACTCTCTGAACCTCAGTTTTCAGTTTTTCTTCTGTAAAAATTGAGGCATTAATAATGTGTTAAAGGTTTTTGCAGTGATTAATCGGAAAACAAAATTATAAAAGTACCCAGTATAAGACTGGCATTAAAACTTGAATAATTGCATGAATGAATAAATAAATAAATGAACGAGTAAACTCTACAATCAAGTAGGGGAGACATGCAATTAACAATAAGTCAAAGTTCGAATGTGATAAAGGTACCTGCATTGTTCTCCTGCAGAGCAGTGCAGATTACTGTGTTAGGGAAACAAGGAGGATGTCAGAGGAGTGAATTTGGGATTTGCAATATGGTGAGACTTTTTGGTTATGGAGAACAGAAGAGGTTTTCTATGTTGACAGTGAAGGGAGGAGAGGTTGCCTAGAGACCAAAGACAAGGTTGGGGTTTTTACCAACTTGGCAATTGATCATCAATCTACCAGTAGAACTCACGGTTTAATACTGATGAAAACTACTTGTATATCCATACAGTGTCATCAACATAGAGGCACAGTTTCTCAATCAGTATCTGGAAGTTTTAGGGCTTGTGCTTTAGAATTCTCTCCTCCCTCCCTCCCTTTCTTTCTTCTTTCCTTCCTTTCCTCCCTCCCTCCTTCCTTCCTCTTCCTTTCTTTATTTCCTTTAATTTTAGAAAGGCCATGTCCTCAGTGGGGTCACGGACAACAAATATTTATGCAGTAACCAATAAACCATCCACACTAAAGGGATAAAGCTCGAAAAAGCCTCACGTCAAGTCGGGTAATGTTTTATTGCAAAATACTTATAAAAAACCTTCAGCCTTCAGAATTTTGGATTTCAAGATGGCAGATAAGAGACAGTCTGTATGGGCCTTGAGAAAGAATCCTGACCACATGAAAATCCTGACACACTTGGCCACATCTGAGATAAACATCTTATAAAACCACTTAGGGCAAGGGGTCGTACAGAGGAAATGTTAGGCCCATAATCGCTTACTGCACAGTAGAATTCGTTTCTCCTTGCTTTAAATAAGCCACAAGGGTTGGGAGGCCCTCTGGAGAAATCCAATCTGTCACATACTAATTAACACAAATAGCAATCCTCACATGGCTGGATTATGTCTGAAAAATCACCCTTGACAGTGCACATCTAAGCATTATAGGAGAGTGATGACAAATAAGTGTTTTCTCTTTCTAATGGCTTGAAATGCAAGATATTTCAAAAACAAGAGCAACAGAATACCAATTTGTCTGACAAGGGAGAGAAAATGTGAGGCTTGTTTTTCTGACGATTTTTGTTCCTCTTGAGATGTCAAAGATTTAACTCAAATCTGCAGCTCTTCAGCTTATTATTAGTGTAATTCCAAAAGCAAGGCTTAATGCACTGGGTTCTATTGTGGTTAAAGTGATGAGAGCAAAAAGCACCATCCCATCACACTCATTTCCAGAAGATCTCTTAAGTTCTATTAAGAAATCTTTTCAAGGGAATTGGCAAGGAGGGTCTTGCCAGTCAGCGGCTCTGATGGATGTGCCCATCAAGACATTGGATTGTCTGAGCTTCAATCTATTGTATTAAAATTAAGACAGAACTTAGTGCAGACAACAAAAAACCACGTGTGGACCCTGAGAGCCCATCAGTGAATGTGCCTTAATAACTCGATTTCACCAATCCGGTTATACAGACATATTCTCAAGTTTTCCACTTGGAATGAGAATTAGGGTGGACTTGGTTTTAGGACTTCATGGTAAGAGTCAGGAGGACTCTGCCCAGGGTGGCTGAGAGCACAGGAGCCAGATGTCAATTCCAAGCCACAGTCCTTGCAGAAGAAAGAGTAGGATGAAATGAGTTTTAAAAAAATCCAAAGGGTAGTGAAGAGCTGGAGTCCAGTCAATAATCATGAAATGAGAAAATCCGGAATAAAATGAGAGAGCAGGATTGCCCTGTGGAAAGCACTGCCTTTGGGTTCAAGCCAACCTAGGCTTGAAACCCACTTGCCCACATCTTAGCTCTGTGATTGAACAACCCATTTGAGTTTTCTGAGCTCTGAGCCGCTCTCTCTCTCTATCTGAAAAATAAAGAAAATGGTGTCAACATTCTCTCATTGTGAAGATTAAATAAGAAAGTGGCAGAATGTCTGGCACATGAAATGTGTTTGATAGAGGCAGCTATTACTACTATAGGATGGTGGTGTTGTTTGTGCTGATAAAGATTGCTGGTGGTGGTGATGGTGATGGTGATGATTATGTTGATGATGGTGATGATGGTGATGATGATGGTGATGATGGTGATGGTAATGATGGTGATGATGATGATGGTGATGATGATGGTGGTGATGATGATGATGGTGATGATGATGATGATGATGGTGATGATGGTGATGGTGGTGATGGTGATGATGGTGATGGTGGTGATGGTGATGATGGTGATGATGGTGATGGTGGTGATGGTGATGATGGTGATGATGATGATGATGATGATTATGGTGATGGAGATGATGATCATCATTAGAAGTAGTAGTAATAACCAGATGAATTCAGACCCAAGAGGATCTGGGATTTAGAATGATCATAGCTTCATTGTCTCACAATCAATCTTGTGGTGCATGAGGGTTTAAAACGAACATAAAGGTGAACAAATCAACTTGGGAACCTAAATGTTGATTGGAAGAATTGGAAGAAATACCCACTCAGTGGGTAACCAAACCAAAATTTCCTCTCTAATTTGTGCCATAAATTCTTCCCTGTGCTGAGGACACAGAGGCAGATTAGACAGACAGAATTCCTGCCCAGCAGAATTTATCTGCTCGAGAGGGAAAACAAATGACAAGCACGTAGACAAATGAATTCAGGAGATAGGTCTGGATACTGATAAAACCTCTTAAAACTATACCAGGGATTATGTATAGAGAGAAACGATTTTTGTTCTGTGAAGAGGGAAAATCCAGAGCTGTTTTACCTAGAGTTGTCAGAAAAAGTCTCCCTGAGAAACAGGTTTTCAAATGGAAACGGAAATGGTTAAAAAAGGAGAATCTAGTTTAGGTAGGACTGTGTAAAGCAGGGTAAGGATTTTGGATTTTTTTTTTCCTAAGTAGAAAGGGAAATGATTCGATGGTTTTAAACAGGGAGTGACATAATCTGATTATGCTTTAGAGAGATTACCGTGCTTGCTGAGTGTAAGGCATTAAGCTGGGGCCGGGGGTGTTGTGTGGGGAAGTAGTTTGGGAAGTTGCTGCAGAAATCCAGAAAAGAGATTGTGCTAGGTTCATGGTCACAGAGAAAAGGGATATGGCACAATTGGGGGATACATTTTGGAGATATACTGTCATGACTTATATGCCTGAGTGACAGAACTCTTCAAATCAGGAATAAGCAGCCTCCCGAGCTGGGAAAAATCCATTGTCAGATGCCAGGTAAAGCAAGTCTACAGCCCTTCAGGGACTTGCCTTGTGTGTAGGACACATTCTTAAAAAAAAAAAAAAAGTCCATAACTGAGCTTCAAATTCCCTTCATGACCTTGCTTCTACCTACCTCTGTGTCTTTCATTTGCACCAATATTTTTGGTGCCTAAGTTGTTGTTCATGGCATCCTTTCTCCTTGGAGTGCCCTAGGAAACATGTCCAGAACTCTTCACCTGGCTAATCCCCACACCTTCTCCAGATCTTACTTTAAATGTCATTTCCTTGGAAGCATTTCCTGACTGCACACACTGGGTCTCTCCCCTGATATATGCGAGTGTGGCACCCTGGACTTCTTGGTAATACTGACAGCATGATTACTATGTAACTTTTCCTGAGGGATCACTAGCTGGCAGCCACTTTTGGCCGGTTCACATGAAAAGTCTACCTTAATCCTCACAGCAGCATCATAAAGTAGGTAGTTGCATTAACTTCATTTTACATAGAAAGGATCTGAGTTTTGGGGTAGCACAGCTAATGGGGGGCGTGGATCGGGGCTTGAGCAAGGCAGGCTGACTCAAATACTATAATTCTATACTACTGAACGCTCTCAGTCCCTTTCACAGGAAAAGCTGAGCCATCCTCTCCCTGCTAGGCAGGAGGGACATTTTGATCTGGAAACTCTCCTCATGTGTGAGCTTTCCTTCCTGTGCACAAAGCTGGTCCTCCTGATGGCCCAAAGCAATGCAGTGCCATCAACGCCTTATCTTTTTTTGGCAGAAGAGTTGGGGAATCCATCTGGGGTTCGCTTAGAAGGATGGGTTCAGAATCTGGACTCCCCCACTTAACTTGCTGCATGTGTACAGCTTTGAACAAGACTGTTAAACTCTCTGAAGCACTGTCTCCTTACCGGCACCAGGGGATGACGTCATCCGAGTTGTTATGAGTATTAAAATAGATGGTGTAGAAAACATCAGCAGTTCCATTCATAAAAGAAATGCTCTTCACTTTTGCACATGACTTTTCAGCTTATAAAACTAAATCATAACTGTTTCTTCATTTGTCCTTAACACAGCAATTGATATTCTATTTTTTAAAAACATTTTTATTGGAGTATAATTGCTTTACAAAGGTGTGTTAGTTTCTGCTTTATAACAAAATGAATCAGCTATACATATGCATGTATCCCCATATCTCCTCCCTCTTGTGTCTCCCTCCCACCCTCCCTATCCCACCCCTCTAGGTGGTCACAAAGCACTGAGCTGATCTCACTGCGCTATGCGGCTGTTTCCCACTATCTATTTTACATTTGGTAGTATAAATAAGTCCATGCCACTCTCTCACTTCATCCCAGCTTACCCTTCCCCCTCCCCGTGTCCTCAAGTCCATTCTCTACGTCTGCGTCTTTATTCCTGTCCTGCCCCTAGGTTCTTCAGAACCATTTTTTTGTTTGTTTTTAAATTCCTTATATATGTGTTAGAATATGGTATTCTTTTTCTCTTTCTGACTTACTTCACTCTGTATGACAGACTCTAGGTCCATCCACCTCACTACAAATAACTCAATTTCATTTCTTTTTATGGCTGAGGAATATCCCATTGTATATATGTGCCACATCTTCTTTATCCATTCATCTGTCGATGGACACTTAGGTTGCTTCCATGTCCTGGCTATTGTAAATAG
>NC_041228.1:5971747-5972594 GCF_002837175.3 Physeter macrocephalus | reverse complement strand
GTGGCTAAAACTTCCAAAACTATGTTGAATAATAGTGGTGAGAGTGGGCAACCTTGTCTTGTTCCTGATCTTAGAGGAAATGGTTTCAGATTTTCACCATTGAGAACGATGTTGGCTGTGGGTTTGTCATATATGGCCTTTATTATGTTGAGGTAAGTTCCCTCTATGCCTACTTTCTGGAGGGTTTTTATCGTAAATCGGTGTTGAATTTTATGGAAAGTTTTTTCTGCATCTATTGAGATGATCATATGGTTTTTTTCTCTTCAATTTGTTAATATGGTGTATCACATTGATTGATTTGCATATATTGACGAATCCTTGCATTCCTGGGATAAACCCTACTTGATAATGGGGTATGATCCTTTTAATGTGTAGTTGGATTCTGTTTGCTAGTATTTTGTTGAGGAATTTTGCATCTATATTCATGAATGATATTGGTCTGTATTTTTTTTTTTGTAGTATCTTTGTCTGGTTTTGGTATCAGGGTGATGGTGGACTCATAGAATGAGTTTGGGAGTGTTCCTTCATCTGCAATATTTTGGAAGAGTTTGAGAAGGATGCGTGTTAGCTCTTCTCTAAATGTTTGATAGAATTCACCTGTGAAGCCATCTGGTCCTGGACTGTAGTTTGTTGGAAGATTTTTATCACAGTTTCAATTTCATTACTTGTGATTGGTCTGTTCATATTTTCCATTTCTTCCTGGTTCGGTCTTGGAAGGTTATACCTTTCTAAGAATTTGTCCATTTCTTCCAGGTGGTCCATTTTATTGGCATAGAGTTGCTTGTAGTAGTCTCTTAGGATGCTTTGTATTTCTGTGGTGTCTGTTGTAACTTCTCCTTTTTCATTT
>NC_041228.1:5969421-5970701 GCF_002837175.3 Physeter macrocephalus | reverse complement strand
GGGTCCTCGTGTTTTCATTGTCATTTGTTTCTAGGTATTTTTGGATTTCCTCTTTGATTTCTTCAGTGATCTCTTGATTATTTAATAGTGTATTGTTCAGCCTCCGTGTGTTTTTATTTTTTACAGATTTTTTCCTGTAATTGATATCTAGTCTCGTAGCATTGTGGTAGGAAAAGATACTTGATGCAATATCAATTTTCTTAAATTTACCAGGGCTAGATTTGTGACCCAAGGTATGATCTGTCCTGGAGAATGTTCCATGAGGACTTGAGAAGAAAGTGTATTCTGTTGTTTCTGGATGGAATGTCCTATAAATACCAACTAAGTCCCTCTTGTTTAATGTATCATTTAAAGCTTGTATTTCCTTATTTATTTTCATTTTGGATGATCTGTCCATTGGTGAAAGTGGGGTGTTAAAGTCCCCTACTATGATTGCATTACTGTCGATTTCCCCTTTTATGGCTGTTAGTATTTGCTTTATGTATTGAGGCGCTCCTATTTTGCGTGCATAAATATTTACAATTGTTATATTTTCTTCTTGGATTGATCCCTTGATCGTTATGTAGTGTCCTTCTTTGTCTCTTGTAATAGTCTTTATTTTAAAGTCTATTTTGTCTGATATGAGAATTGCTGCTCCAGCTTTCTTTTGATTTCCATTTGCATGGAATATCTTTTTCCATCCCCTTACTTTCAGTCTGTGGGTGTCCCTAGGTCTGAGATGAGTCTCTTGTAGACAGCATATATACAGGTCTTGTTTTTGTATTCATTCAGCCAGTCCATGTCTTTTGGTTGGAGCGTTTAATCCATTTACATTTAAGGTAGTTGTCGATATGTATGTTCCTATTACCATTTTCTCAATTGTTTTGGGTTTGTTCTTGTAGGTCTTTTCCTTCTCTTGTGTTTCCTTCCTAGAGAAGTTCCTTTAGCATTTGTTGTAAAGCTGGTGTGGTGGTGCTGAATTCTCTTAGTTTTTGCTTGTTTGTAAAGGTTTTAATTTATCTGTCGAATCTGAATGAGATCCTTGCTGGGTAGAGTCATCTTGGTTGTAGGTTTTTCCCTTTCATCACTTTAAATATGTCCTGCCACTCCCTTCTGGCTTGCAGAGTTTCTGCAGAAAGAACGGCTGTTAACCTTATGGGGATTCCCTTGTATGCTATTTGTTGTTTTTCCCTGGCTGCTTTTAATATTTTCTTCTTTGTATTTAATTTTTGATAGTTTGATTAATATGTATCTTGGCATGTTTCTCCTTGGATTTTTCCTGTATGGGACTGTCTGCACTT
>NC_041228.1:5954404-5969104 GCF_002837175.3 Physeter macrocephalus | reverse complement strand
TTGTATTTCCTCCATTCTATTTCCAAGATTTTGGATCATCTTTACTATCATTACTCTGAATTCTTTTTCAGGTAGGCTGCCTATTTCTTCTTCATTTGTTTCATCTGGTGTGTTTTTACCTTGCTCCTTCATCTGCTGTGTGTTTCTCTGTCTTCTCATGTTGCTTAACTTACTGTGTTTGGGGTCTCCTTTTTGCAGGCTGCAGGTTCGTAGTTCCCGATGTTTTTGTTGTCTGTCCCCAGTGGGTAAGGCTGGATCAGTGGGTTGTGTAGGCTTCCTGGTGGAGGGGACTGGTGCCTGTGTTCTGGTGGTTGAGGCCGGATCTTGTCTTTCTGGTGGGCAGGACTGCATCCAGTGGTGAGTTTTGGTGAGTCTGTGATCTTATTATGATTTTAGGCAGCCTCTCTGCTAATGGGTGAGGTTGTGTTCGTGTCTTGCTAGTTGTTTGGCGTAGGATGTCCAGCACTGGAGCTTGCTGGTCGTTGAGTGGAGCTGGTTCTTAGTGTCGAGATGGAGATCTCTGGGAGAGCTTTCGCTGTTCGATATTACATGGAGCTGGGACGTCTCTGGTGGACCAATGTGCTGAACTCCGCTCTCCCATCTCAGAGGCTCGGGCCGGAGCTCCAAGACCCTGTCAGCCACATGGCTGAACTGTAGTAGAAGAATCTAGATGCCAGAGAGATGATGAACACATGCCCAACAGCCAGGCCCACTACATCGAGTCCCTTAGCCTCTGTCAATGGGCTACTTCGGCTCTGTCTGCATACTGTCACCTCCTCAGCGCACTCAACAGTAGGGTGCATGGAGCTCTGACAGAGCGTCTCGGCAAGCAGGCAGTCCTGGGATACCTTTACACACTGTTCTCAATGGATTTCCCTTCTTTGCTGAGCTTGAAAGCTTCCAAGATCTTGGCAGCTGGGAAGTGAAAGGCAGAGGGGAGGGAGCGCAGGGCGGGAGCAGCTCCTGGGCGTGTGCTCACGGGAGTGGCTGCCTGAGGGACCCGGGGGCAGAGGGCAAAAGTCCCCCCACTGGATGGAGCGGAGCAAGGACTCAGCAACTGATATTCTAATTTTAGGATTCAAGCAATTATTTATCACACACTTATTTTGACCTATGGGATTAATAAAGAAAAGATAGACTGTGCTATAGTAAGGACAACTACAACAGCCCGAAGAAACATGCGACCTCAGTGGCTTAACACAACAGTGGTTTATTTTTGCTTCCACCATCGTCCAGTGCAGGTTGAATGCGGTGAAGCCGGGAACCTGACCACTTCTAACTTGTAACACCACCACCTCAGGGACCTTCATTTGCAGTCTCATGAATGCGAGAGTGGAAGTCTCTGTCACTCTTAACTGCCTCTCCCCGGAAGTGGCCCATCTCCTCTGCTTCTGTTACACGGGGAGGACAGAGTCACGTGACATCACCTGGCTGTGTGGGTGCTGGGAAAAATGAGGATAAACACATGGACTTTTGTGGGCATTTACAGACTCTGCCATCCCTACTATGTGCCAGGTGCTGAGAAGACAGACTTTCACAAACAAACCATATTTTCTCAGTATAAAGTTGCACATTGTTTGTTGTCTTAATGTTATGAAATTGGAGTGTGTTTTATAATCAATGTTTATATTTCATATGGAAAGACTTTTTTAAATCAACAGAAAGTCATTATTAAACTGATGATGTGTGTTACCATCAGTGATATAGCAAAATTTTTAAAAAAATTCCTTCAAGAAGCTCACATTCTAGTGGTAGGAACAGAAACGTAAGAGTTGCATAAGATTTGCAAACAGAGTTGCATAGAGTTTGCCATACAAGAAAGCAAGGTGCTATCAGGGCGGTGTTGTCACACATGAACCCCGTTACTTACCAAAGATGTTTCACAAACCAGACCAAGGCCAGAGCCTTGTTTTTTTTTTTTTTTTTTTTTTTTTTTGCAGTACGCGGGCCTCTCACTGTTGTTGCCTCTCCCGTTGCGGAGCACAGGCTCTGGACGCGCAGGCTCAGCGGCCATGGCTCACAGACCCAGCCACTCCGCGGCACGTGGGATCCTCCCGGACCGGGGCACGAACCCGTGTCCTCTGCATCGGCAGGCGGACCCTCAACCACTGCGCCACCAGGGAAGCCCTGTATTTGTTTTTTAACACAGAGTTGAAAGCACCATGACCCAGCGATGCCTGGTCAGCAGCAAGCATTTTGGGCTGTCGCTGAGACAAAGATGCTCAGGCAGCTGCTGGACAGGATCCAGAAGCTGCCATTGGCCAGGGGCCAGTGAGCCATGGGCCAGACGCCCACTCAGGACTGCTGGTCTTTGTGGTCCAAGTTTACCAAACCCAACTTAGGTCCACTTGCCCACGCACAATAAAGCCAATCTATTGACACCGGGTTGTGGCGAAAGAACGTGCAGGGTTTATTGCAGGCACCAAGCAAGGAGTCCAAGCAGCTAGTGCTTAAATGATCTGAACTCCCCAGTGACTTTCAGGGAAAGGTTTTTAAAGACAGGATGAAGGAGGGGAGTGGTTGGGTGCATGATCAGCTTGTGGACTTCCTTCTGATTGGTTGATGGTGAGGTAATTGGGACTCAGCATCATCAGCCTTCTGGTTCCAGCCAGTCTGGGCTCTGTGTGCTGGTGGTCAGTTTGCAGTTAAGTTCTCCCACCTGGTGGAGGTTTCCGTATCTGCAAGACAGCTCCAAAGATACGGCTCACAATATTATCTATAGCCCTTGAGGAGGAACTAAAGGTCCTTGACTTTATTTAATGCTAAACAATTATTATTTTGTTTTCCTTGACTGTTTTCCTTTGTTTCTGCATTTTCTCACTTCAGCAATTAAATTTATACTTTGGAACTCGGGGAAGGCCTAGGATGCTGAACTTTTTCATAAACAAGAGGCAGGCTGAGGATATGGAAGTGGCTGTCCTAGGAAGACCCCATAGGGTCCTGCTTGCTTATAAAGGGGCAGCGCAACGGAGCTAATCCAGCCTGGGAAAGGTCAGAGGGAGCTTCCTGGAGGAGGTGGTGTCTGAGATTTAAAGAACAAATAGCTGTGAAAGAGAAGGAGGCAGACTTTATGACCATGAAGTCAGGTAAGAGCCTGGCCCATTTAGAGAAATGCAAACAATTCTACACTGTTAGGGAACAGACTTAGAAGTGAGGGAATATGAGGGAGGGGGGAGAGAGAAACAGAGATAGAGAGACCCAGAGATGGAGAGATTGAGAGAGAGAGAGACCAGAACACACAGCGATCTGAGTCTGGATTCAAAATGAAGGAATTAAGGGCTCTTACGTCCATATTATCTGAGACTGAGTGACAGGTCCTGGTCCCAGTACAGAAGAGATACATTGCTCCCGTTCTAGGAATTAAGTCCTGGACCCTTGTGTGATCTGAATTCCCTGTAGCCTGGGATGTGAGTAGGAATGGAGAAGGCAGGTGTGTTTGTGGGTGATGAGAGGTGATGGGGCAGGAGTTTCCTTTATCTCAAGTCATCTCACAAGAGCCAGAAACTCAAATAATCCAGCATTTAGGGAAGCTGGGCTTGTGGATCAGAGTCTTGTTCTCTCCTTCAGGGGACATGTATGGACGGTTGTAGAGAATACGCACTTGTCCCTTGGTTTACAGCGGTGCCCTTGCCAGTCCCCTGGAGGAGGGAGCCCGTCATCCCTCGCCTGGACACTGATCCTGTTCTCCACCCCTTCCCACTCTGCCTTATAGAGCCGCCTTCTCCAAATTATCTCTCCACTCCCTTGCTTTTTCTGAAAGCCCCAGGAAGCACAAGGAACCATCACGAGAGAGGGGTGAGTTTGCACCCAGATCAGAGTGACAAGGGCTACTGACTCAATATGAACTGAGCCAGACCGGCTCACACACGTGTTGCACACGCTAGTGCACAGATGTCACACGTGCTTTTTCCCGGTTAGCCAGGCTGGGATGCCAGACTCACCGAGCAGCCGCACCACGCCCCTCCGGCACTTTCCACGGGTTCAGACGTCAAGCCCCGGTGCCCAGGAGGCCAGATCTCCAATGCCGAAGGCAGGCAGTGACGTTAGAGGTTGTGATCTGTGAGTCCCCTGCAGGGACCTCTCCCTCTCCTCTCCCCACACGTCAGCTAAGCTCACACTTAGGGAACCTCAAGCAGGGCTCAAGAAAGAAAATGAGAAGAGTTTGGCTTCAATCAGGTTGTACAGAACTGTCCACTTCAGACAAAACCTAGAAAGGCATTTTAATTTCACCATAGAGGTAGGTGCTCCATTTTATGTCTTAATGTTTTATTTATATCTACCTGTGAATTACATCTAAGGACATGGGAGAACAAGTAGCCTTTTCGGGGTCCAGGGACTCTATGGGAAATGACTGTGCTCTGGTCCATGCATCCCCATCAACTGGGCTACAGGACACCCACTCCTGTCTCGCCCTATTCCAATCCTCTGTCTCCACTGACACCGAAGTCTCTTTCCTATAACTCTTGCCCGATGGCGCTGCCCTTCTCCATAAAACCACCAGCTCAGGGTTAATGCTCCAGGTGTTTCACCTGGTACATGGGACCCCTGTGTGCATGTGTCTCTCCCACACACACCTGCACTGTCTGGACGGGATGCCTTTCCTTCCTCCATCTCTCCTGGTCTCCCTGGTGAGAGTGGAGACCTCCTTTTTCTCAGCATCCACATAGCATGCTGGGTACACCTCTGTTTTCAGGCTCACCCTGTGTGAGCCTGAGCTTTGATGTACCTCTGTTCCCCAGTTAACTATTGGGAGCTCAAGGAGAAAGGGTAAGTTCCACTTACCTTTACGCTCCAGCACCTGATGAGGTGCGCGAAACAGAGTTACAGTTACTAAACAAAAACAAGTAAAAAGCGTGAAGGGAGGGAAGGAAGAAGGAAGGAAGCAAGGAAGCAGGGAAGGAATACGACATCGCAGCCCGACAATGTTTAGAAAAAACACTGCCTTGTCATCCCCTCTTCCATTAGGAAACCCAGGTGACTCCACTTTGGCCAAGGGACCCTGAAAGAAAAAGTTCTCTACACTGAAACAGATGAGTTTCTGGCTGCGGCTGACACAAGTGCCCCCGAGCCCAGGGTGAGATTCTGTTCTGACACCAAATGGAAACGAGACAGAAGGCAAAAATCGAAGTGCAGGTAATGAAGTGTGAGGGCACAGGGCCATGCTTTCACAGCCGCTGTGTGATGAGAACGCTGCTGTTCTCAGGGCGCAGGCCCAGCCGGCCAGGAGGCACATCGCTGGGGCTCTGGGAAGGTCTGATTGTGCATGTCAGGAGCTAATGTCAGTTATACACATACATATGTTTCCATATCTCTTCTCTCTTGCGTCTCCCTCCCTCCCACCCTCCCTATCTCACCCCTCTAGGTGGAGCTGATCTCCCTGTGCTATTCGGCTGCTTCCCACTAGCTATCCATTTTACATTATAAAGCAGAAACTAACACACCACTGTAAAGCAATTATACTCCAATAAAGACGTTAAAAAAAAAAAAAAAAAGAAAGAACCAGATTTGGGAGCCAGAGATAAGGGCAGGTTACTGTACAGTTCTCATTTCGGTTTCCACATCTGTAAAATGGACATCATGGTGGTACCTACTCCAGGGGTGTTAGAAGGCATATGCAAGATTATGCATGAAAATTAATAGTAAAAATCTGTGTGTCTTTAAATGGATTAATATATAATATAATCACCGATTACAGGGCCTGGCACATGTATATTAGCTATTGTTATTAATACTTTTAACCTAAATACAGTTACACACCATGGAAAAAAGACAATGCCTGTGAAGTTGATTAGTTCTGTTTCTAGCACATTGTTTGTGCTCAATAAATACAACCTGCTAAGGTAAAAAAAAAAAAAAAAAAAAAGAGCTAATGTGTCAGCAGCCACACCGTCTCCTGTTGCCTCCCCGGACCCCAGGGGGCAGAATGAGAGGTTGATTCTACGAAGCCAGCTGAGGAAGACGCAGGGTGTCCTACAAGCCCAGCTCTCCCTGAGCCTTAAAACATCCACGTCTTCTCCACACCCTGCTCCAAGTACTTGGCACCTGCATTTGTTCTTTTTTTTTGTTTTTTTTGATGTGGACCATTTTTAGTCTTTACTGAACTTGTTGCAATGTTGCTTCTGTTCTATGTTTTGGCCTTCTGGCCCCGAGGCACGTGGGATCTCAGCTCCCCGACCAGGGCTAGAATACACACACCCCGCATTGGAAGGCGAAGTCCTAAACACTGGACCACCAGGGAAGTCCCTGCGTTTGTTCTTAAAATAACCCAGGCTATCTAAACACAAACGCGGGATAGCGCAATTGACATAATTGCAATTTCTTGTTGGCTTGCACGGATTGACTTTTTGGATAAAAATCACAGAATCAACTTAGACCGTGGCTCTGCCACTTTAAAATGCTGTTATCTTGGGAAATACCCTTCTGCTCTCTGAGCTCCTGAAAATAATAATAAAAAATATGTTATATCCTATCTACCAGTCTCATAAGGTTGGGGTGAGAATCAAGATGGCCCGTGTAGGATAGTTCAGTGAACAATCACTGAACAATTGTTCAGTGAACAATGTAGAGGGCTATTCAAAGCTGAGTTGTTCTTACCTGATCTCTATTTCTGTGTTTACTCTGCATATTTCAAATCAAATTTGAAACTCATCAGTTCTGACTTCTCCCTAGCATCCTGAAAGATGGACGCAGTGGGTTGGACGCCCACGCTGCTCCAGGACACTTTCTTCATAATTACCATTTGTTGACCGCTGGCTTGGGTCTGGCCCAGTGTTCATTCTCTGGTGCATATTATTGTAGATGATCACACACAACTTTCAGAGCAACATGCTTCGTCTAAAGTGCTGTAGGTGCTCAGAGAATACTCGAACATTTAATGGGACTGACCTTCCCCTGGAGATTTTAGTCATAGGTCTGCAGAGAAGCAAAAAGTTTTGCAGTGATAACACCTTGTCTCACAGAGGGCTTTTACAAGAGTATGAGTTGAAAGTTTCTCCTTTCTTCCTCCCTTCTTTCCTGCCTCTCTCCTCATTTGTTTATGAATCCTGCTTCCTCAATCACTGTCAATGCACCTTTCTGCTCTGCAGATTGAACCTTTGGACCCGGAGAAATGTCTTGGTCAAGTGGAACCTCTGATTAGCCTCCTCTTAGGGCTGTTGTCAGCATCCTGTGTGGAAATCACACAGCCCAAGTCCTGGTGCTTCATAAACAATAAGTTGAAGGTGAGGGCAGCTACCGACCCACTCTGCTGTCTCCAGGGCTGCCGTCCACATGGCAGTGACATTAAAATATACAGATCAAACATTACAGTTCCAAAGAATAATTTACTTGGTTTTGGTGGCTAAGACAAAGTCACAGACAGAAGTGAAACCCCAGAAAGAGGAGAAGGGGAAGGTTGGAAGGCAGAACTATGGTCCTGCTCCAAGAGGATATACACGGCTGGTAAGAGGATTTACGTGGCAGGTAAGAGAATACATCCTCTTTTTCACTGAGCCACAAGGCAAAGAGTGAGGGAGACCTAAGTGGTGGAATTTATCTTAGGCAGCTGATGGTAACTTTGTCCAATGGATTAAATGCTCTTTGTTGTCCTGGAGACCAAGGAGAACAGGAATGGAGAGAAAGTGGAAGCACCCCCCTTTCCGAAAACGTCAGCATCCTTCCTGGCAGTTCAGTGTCTTCCCCAGTACCTCTGAAAGTGTACAAGGGGTCAGGGAAGATCCCTTTTCTATTGGCCAAGGCAGGGAATGTGGGAAGGGGAAAAAAGAGTTCCCCTGAGGACAAAGAAAGTTTGATTTCTGAAACAGAACTGCCAGATGAAAAATACCAGGTACACAGATGTCCAATAAATTGTAGCTATTATTATCTATTTCGACCTTACATTCCAGTGATTTATGTCTCTTATCTCCCCTGCTTGAATTTAAGTGCCTGGCGACAGGATGCATATCGGATTTATCTTTTTATTGCCTATAAAACTTTGCACATAGAAGGAGTGAGGTAAATATTTGTGTAATAAGCTATGTGTGTGTGCATGCGTGTGTATAATCATAGGAAACCAGTCACTGCTTTGTGACTCCTCCGTAAATATGAACTAAAAACTCTGAACTGACACTTCTCATGCTGGGTGTTGATGGTAGGCAGGACAAATTCAGAATGATGGGCTTTGAGGCAAAATTTTAAATGACCAGAAATCTCAAACCTTAAGATTTTCCACCAACAATTTGTCTCAGAGTTAGCTAAGATTTACTGAACTCTACGTGTTAAATGTTATGTTAAGAGATTCCGTATGACATTTACAGTTTAAAAAGCTCTGAAAAAAAGATGTCACCGCCTCCATCTTATAGTTAAGAAAACTGAGGTTTAGAGAGGTGACATAATTTGTCCAAGGTCAGGTACCAGTACCAAGTTGAGCTGAGATGCTGAATTCAAGCACATATGTTTCTTGGGAAAGACTATGAATTTGACAACTGTAAGGAATTATCTTACTGCTCATTTTTTAAATCAGGAAAAAAAGTGAATCTGCAAATATTATATGTCATATGATTATTTTCTATGAAAAACGGTTTCTTAATTTTCTTGAAGTAATTTTTGTAACTATAGGATTGCTTCACTGATTAGTATTATGAATTTGGATGAGTATAAAACATTCATAGAATCATATTGATTGAAATAAAGGGATTCATTGACCTAGGTTGAGAAAACTTTTGAAAAAAAACTATATTGCAATGAGATTTCACATAACATGATGAAGAAAGATTTGAAGACAAAGTTCCCTCAGAAGATTCTATTAATGACAGTTGTTTTAAGGTCTGGATTTCATCATATGTGCGTTTTCGTGCCCAATACAGGAGACCATCTTCTTGAATCAGTCCCTGGTTAAGTTTCTCCTGTCCTCACTCCACCACACTTTGTACTTCCAATAACCACACCTAGTGTCCTGGCTGACTGTATTCAAGACAGGATGTTTTCTACACACAATTTCTTTAGGGGATATAAAGGCGATACATGTGAAACAGAGGCAAGTTACATAGTTGAGATTAAATGCTAAATTGTTGAAAGCGAACAGAAGTGACCCGTCAGGGCTGTGTACTGAGAATCAAGGTTTTAGGTTGTGATGCTAAACAGACCAGACATAATCTCCACCTCACTCTACCTGGGGAATTTGCCAAAGTACTGTTTTCCTCATCTGCACGACTGGCATAGTAATATCTAAGGAGCAAAGTGCTTGTTGTGATGATTTGAGAGCCTTATAAAATACCTAGCACAGAGTTTGGCTCAAATAGGCCCTCAGAAATACAGTTTCCTCAGTGCTCTGTACCCTTCTGTTCCCATTTTGGGAAAAGCTAGTCAATAATTGAAGAGGTTTCTTGAAGGGAATCTTACAGAAAAAAGTTGGAATAGGTAGGAGAGATTCAAGATTCAGTTGTGAAGGGCTTCCCTGGTGGCTCAGTGGTTAAGAATCCACCTGCCAGTGCAGGGGACACGGGTTCGAGCCCTGGTCCGGGAAGATCCCACATGCCGCGGAGCAACTAAGCCCGTGTGCAACAACTACTGAGCCCGCGTGCCACAACTACTGAACCTGAGCTCTAGAACCTGCGAGCCACAACTACTGAGCCCGCGTGGGGCAACTACAGAAGCCCATGCCCCTAGAGCCCGTGCACCGCAACAAGAGAAGCCGCCACAGTAAGAAGCCCGCGCACCGCAACGAAGAGTAGCCCCCGCTCACCGCAACTAGAGAAAGCCCACATGCAGCAAAGAAGACCCAACACAGCCAAAAATAAAAATAAATAAAATGAATAAAGTTATTTTTAAAAAGATTAAATTGTGAGAAGTTGGATATTTTGAACACCTAGCCAACTTAGGAATACTAGTGTTTTATTCGTAGCTATGTGTAATCTATTTTAGAAGCAATTAAAGATATTTGGAACCATATCGTATACGACTCAGCTTAAGTATCCAATGAAGTATAGTGTTTGCCTTTCTTTATTCTAATAACTAGTCTCGCTCTCCCAGGCCTAGTAAACATTTGATTACATGGTCTATCTGGGTCCAGTCCCTAGAACTGTAAGAAGGGGAGTGCTAGGGAAGCATTTTATCAGTTAACTCTTAGAGACAGCAATGGGTATATCTTGGAAACTGAGATGAAACCCTGAAAGCAGTGTAGTTCAGTCCCTTATCCCCGAAGAATAGCTGCTGAGCTACAGCTGAGAAGTTGCAGGTGTAATTCAAGTCCCCTCTGGTAATCAGTAGAAAGTGCTCAATCAGCCGACGGTGGCCATTTAGCAAACTCGAGAAAATCAAGTTAGATGTGGAGTGTCTGTTGAAAGAACCAACAAGCCTTAGAGGGAAGATGGAGGTAAACTGAAAACTACCCTTTATTCCTTAAGTGACATGGGATATGAAGTGTTTGACATTTCTCCTCCCTCGGAAATTAGGGAATAATAAAACAGGGTTGGAAGGGGCACCAAGAACCCCCAATTCTAGTGACACTTTCTTGGAATCCTTCCCTGGCATTCGTGACTGTATCAAACCCCTTTATTATACCATTAAAATAGTACAGTTCTCTTTCATTGTTCTTATCTTCCTCACTAGGAGCTGAATCTGTTTTAAATTTCCACTCTATTTCCAGCACCCAGAGGGAGCACTGGCACATAGTAGGTGTTATGTATGTGTTTGTAAAAACAAATTTTCTGAATAATCTTTCAGGGGGCATATGAAGCAGGTTTTTTTTAAAATCAAATTCAATGACCACCCCCCCAAAAAAACCCCAAAAAACAAATGACAGAAAGCAAACTAAAAATATATTAGGCGAAAGTAAAATTATTTTGGTTCAATTAATTAAAATTTGGAAAGCAGTGATGCAGCTTTTTTTATAACACCTTTATTGGGGTATAATTGCTTTACAATGGTGTGTTAGTGTCTGCTGTATAACAAAGTGAATCAGCCATACGTATACACATATCCCCATATCCCCTCCCTCTTGCGTCTCCCTCCCACCCTCCCTATCCCACCCCTCTAGGTGGTCACAACGATGCAGCTTAACGCCTATAAGTAAAATAAGCAGAAACCCAATGAGTAGCAGTACTTTCCTTTCCTTCAATGCCTTCTTCCCGCAGATGAGCTATGGGCTTCTTCTGAAGATGGGACAGGAAACCCAGGCACCTCCTAGGCTAAGTTATCTCTGTGTTGGACTAGTTCCAATTCTGAAAAATCCCAGGGAAGTGCTCTGGTTGGGAAGACATGTTGGGCGCCACTGTATAACCCAAGAATCATTTTCCCAGCTCAGTGGGAATTCTTTTTTTGTGGTTCGCGGTCCTCTCACTGCTGTGGCCTCTCCCGTTGCGGAGCACAGGCTCTGGACGCGCAGGCTCAGCGGCCATGGCTCACGGGCCCAGCCGCTCCGCGGCACGTGGGATCTTCCCGGACCGGGTTACGAACCCGTGTCCCCTGCATCGGCAGGCGGACTCTCAACCACTGTGCCACCAGGGAAGCCCAGTGGGAATTCTTTGAGTACGAGGACAGTGAGCCCTTCTCTTGCATTCTGCACAGCCCTTAACGTGGAGTGTGGAACATAGTAGATACATCACTAGCATATGAATGAAAGAACGGGTAAAATACTTACAGCTCAAAACCACATTCTAACTAGTTTCCCTTAGTTAATGCTTTAATAATTCATCTATATCTGATTTATGATTTTTATCATCAAATCTGATCATGTTTTATTATAATGAACCTTTTTAGTTTCATAATTAGCAAACTTTAAATTTTCATAAAATTTAATAAACCTAATCCTTTTAATAAAGTTGATTAGTTTCTGCCATTCAATTTGCTAATTGAATTAAAAGCTGATGACTCTGGCTTTTCTACAATATAATATTTCGAAGCAATACTCAGTCCATGGAAATTTGTTTCTTATGAAAACACCTGTTACAAAGGATAAAATTTGATCAGGATAAAGACAAATTTAGAGTTTATATTGAATCTTAAACTAAACATGAACTTGTTAATATCCTTTTCCTATGGTTGATAGTTGCTTGGATTTTGACTTTAGAAAATATGTTTCAGCTTCAAATGACCAAGCTTCAGTGAAATTGGTTTAGTCAAAATTGTAGGCAGTTTTTGATTGGAGATAAGGTAGTGCATCTTCACTTGGGATTTATTTTTCAGAATGGATGAGCTTTTTGGTTGACATTTGTCAGCGTGACTGAATCAACAGAGCTGCGTGAAAGAGATTGGCTGATTCTGCAGCCTTTAGAAAAGGAGTTTTTGGGGGGACCAAGGTGTCTGTCTCAGAAGTAAGGGATGGTGAACAGATTCTCAGATACTGGTTTTCTGTCTACCTCCTATTCTGTCTTTGAAAGAAAGAAAGAAAATTAGTTAGATAGACAGGCAGACAGAAAAAAAAAAAGAACTACCCAAACAAACTAGCAACTTAAACTACAGTATTTGCTATTAAAGACCTGTGAGGGTTTTTTTGTGGAGCTGAACAATGAAGGCATCCCAGCTAGCCTTGGGATAAGAGCATTTGCATTGGCATCTATTTCTAAGGAAAGCTCTCAGGATAGAAATCTGTAAGAGGTCAACGAAAGCATGCACATTTGATACTGTCTCTGAATACGGAAATTAGTATTGTATTCATCAGAATCCCCAGAGCCTAGCCCCGAACTCCTTGGATGCTTTTTTGAGTGCAAATTTGGTGAATCTCCTTCCAAAGAGTGAGCACCACATGTCACGCCTGGGGGAGGATGGAGAAGGGTGCAGCTGGAGACTAGCATAATCCAGACACCCCGGGAGATTAGAACCAAGGAAAGAATTTGAGGCAGGGCCCAGGAAGAGTGCAATGCCTTAGGTTGCTCAGGGCCTGTGAGAGGCAGGGAACAGGAGACAAATACAAACATAAGAGAGCAGAGGGTGAGCAGGAATGTGACATGGAGCAAACCAGGAAGTTCCTTTTTCTTGGGGTTGGTGGCTTGAACTGGGAGTTACTTAGTCTAATCTAATAGCCAAATCTTGCCCTGGTTGTGTCGTCATCTGATACAATGTGCCCTTAGTCAGTGTTTGCTGAATCGAATTGAACTTCGGTAATAGTTCAATTTGTACAAATAATAGCTCAGTTTTGTAAACCAGACACTTTACACTCACAATACTTCAGTTTAAACATTATTTTCCCTGTTAAATGCATGAGGAAGAAAAGCCTGAGAGAGCTCATCTTGCTCAAAATCCCACAGGGAACCGGCCTTTCAGCCACCACTTCTATCTGATTCCAAAACTAAGCCTGCTGTCTGTGCCATGTCGCCTTCATAGACTAGGAAGGAATGGGGCATGGGTCAGGGACGACAGGTAGTGAATGGAAAGTGGGACGAAGGGGAAGGAAAGATGGAGATTACAACTAGGGGAAATGGTGTGTTTGTTTCGGGGGGCTTGGGGAGAGCATTCCTTTCCAGTTTCTGGGAAATGGCTGTTCTGCCAGCAGTCTGTGAATTCTCAGACTCAGGAAAATTAGACTCAGGTCTTATTTTCTCAGTGCCTGGAATAAGCAATCTGCTCTCCTGGGACCTAAGTTATCAGCGCTCAAGGTATTCAGTGGAACCGTGTGAGTGGACCCCATGGTTACCAGGTAATGGAGCTGAAAGCGAGAATCTGGGATTTGGAGTTGGGGAGATTTGAGCTCAAGTCTCGGTTCTGCTGCTTGTTGCTTAAGGGAAACTGGACACACTTAAACATTCCATGAGCCGTGGTTGCAAAATAAATGAAACTGGATATAATTTGCTTCTCAAAGAGTTATTGTAACAATTCAATTAGATTATGTATGCCAATGAGCCTAGTACAATGCCTGGTACATTGCAGGCTCTTAATATATTAACTCGCCACTTTTTTTAACAAAATAATGTAAATCCAACTTCAGTGCCTTTCCACTACACTCTCAATGGTTCACATCACCAAACGCAGCACTTACATGCCAACTATTTGGCTGATAGGATAATAGGAAAGATTACCTAGATCAAGATCTTGGTGAAGTTGGAGAGTGGGCAAAGTTTGATTTCAGTATAGTAGAACGCGTCTCATGAATTATTTATTTTTCTTTCAAAGACACTCCCTCCAGCCTCCTCATTTGAAGAATATATTTCTATCAGGCTCTGTCTAAACTTCCACCTAACCAAAACTACTGGAAAGACATGCTTTACTATTCTACACACCTTAATTTTTTATTGTTAGTGTAAACAATGATTGTTCCTAGCATTATTTACTTCGTTTTTATTCCCTCTGTGGAAAGAGAGGCTCTGTCTGTAGTTAAATACTTAATATATCTTCCAAAATTTAGGGAAACGGTGTGGGATGGGCCGAATACCTTCCTTACAATCATGACACACAGGGGGTGCTCACCCAGCAACACTAAATGCTAACCCCACTCGGAATGAATGGATTTTCTTTCTGCGCTGCTCTCTGGACCATTTCTCGGCCTTGAAGGCGGAGCAAGCTTGAGGATCAGAATTGAGCGTAGCAGTGATCATGCTTTGAATATCCCACTCCAATAAAAAGAGCAGGTTTCCTCCTGTTCGAAATGAGGACAACGACATCTTCCACGCTTCTTTCGTAAACTCGTATTGAGTGAGATGTATAATAGCACTTTGCACAATCGGATACATTACAAAACCTATAAGGATCGGGTTCCCTCTCTTTTTTTTTTTTTTTTTTTTTTTTTTT
>NC_041228.1:5864975-5954316 GCF_002837175.3 Physeter macrocephalus | reverse complement strand
TGTGGCCTCTCCCGTTGCGGAGCACAGGCCCCGGCCGCGCAGGCCCAGCGGCCACGGCTCACGGGCCCAGCCGCTCCGCGGCATGTGGGATCTTCCCGGACCGGGGCACGAACCCGCGTCCCCTGCATCGGCAGGCGGACTCTAAACCACTGCGCCACCAGGGAAACCCCGGGTTCTCTCCTGATGGTGCGATTACTCCTCCCTCGGCTGACTCCTAGTTCTTGGACATCTGACTACCAATGGCCTCCTTCTGCATTTGTTGTCAGGGAGTAGAGGTTAGGTATCATTGTCTATCTAGTTAACCTTATCATTATTTGGTTAACTAGCTGTTTGACTTCACATTAGGACCCTCTATAATTTTGCCTTGATATTGGGAGGGTGGAGGATCCTTCATGGGAATTTTCAAAACCCAAAGGACCAAAGTAACTCATTGTAAAAGCATATTAAATAGACATTTTATTTTTATAAAGTAATTGGAATACAGTAAGGCTTCACAAAATCTTCCTGAGACATGGCTCAGTGCAACATATAGAGGGTTAAAGCACTGTTGAGGAAGGTGTGGGTTTCAAAAGGTTTAAGTGATACTATTGCAATAATTTTTAAAAACTCTGCATTCAATGATTCTTGAAATCCAGGCTAGCTCTCATTCATTTATTCACTCACTCAACAAATAATTACTGAGCTTCTACTGTATTCCAGTAGCTGTTTACCAATATTTTATGGGTCTATACCAAATTCATTGGTTTGGTTGAAACCTGACTTCCCTCCTTGTCATTCTAGGGCTCATTTGGACAAGTTATTATGTCTTTTGTGCAGAGATAACGAGTTCTCAGGAAGACGGTAGCCTCCAGGGCTGTACCTGAGCCAATCACGATGCACTCAGAGTGGCTGAGTGATTGATGTGTTGCATAAATAGAATGCTGAAAACACAATATGGGACTAGGAAGAGCCAAATGTCAAAAAAAAAGGCCCTGAAAATAACCGTTCAAATGTATGCAAATTGCCTAATTAATTGACCTCATTTGTGCATGCAGAGATCCTTTGCCTTTCCCTTTGTGAATTGGTTATTTTTCCTGTCCTCCAAAACAATATTCCAAGGCGAATTAAATCCTTTCAAGCTATAAGTTAATATTCAATTCATACGTAAACACATTTATAAACATTCATCAAATTCAAATTACTCATTTCATAAATACTATTTTCTTCATTTTCAGCTAATAGATGTGTTCTCTGCATTTATTCAGTGTTGGTCTTAAGGAGCTCATGTGTGGGGAGATGATAGTTATTTAAATGGCAACATAGTGTTTACTTTCAAGTTGATTAAGAGTTTTCCTAGGGCTTCCCTGGTGGCGCAGTGGTTGAGACTCCGCCTGCCGATGCAGGGGACGCGGGTTCGTGCCCCGGTCCGGGAAGATCCCACATGCCGCGGAGCGGGTGGGCCCGTGAGCCATGGCCGCTGAGCCTGCGCGTCCGGAGCCTGCGCTCCGCAACGGGAGAGGCCACAACAGTGAGAGGCCCTTGTACCGCCAAAAAAAAAAAAAGAGTTTTCCTAGTTCTCAACTGTTTGTTTCTGTAAAGATTTAGTGCAGAGGCTTCATTTGGAGTGTTGGTGAGGTGAGTAAAGTATAATGATGATGATTCTCAGAGAACTATTCATCCCAGAGCATTTGCTTTAAAGAGATGTCAAAGGGAAGACTCACTATTTAGGCTGGACTCAGCAAAGAGTAAAGTGAATCTTAATGGGGTCAACGTAATCTCAGATCTGGCTTCAGCTCGGCATTATATTTATTTGTCCATTCATTAATTAAATGGCTAATGGATGTAGTTGGGTTGGCCAAAAATTTCGTTAGGGTTTTTCCATGACATCTTACAGAAAAACCCGAATGAATCTTTTGGCCGACCCAATATTTATTCATTGTTATCAATCTACCCATCCATCCACCTAAAGATTAACTCACTCAATAAACATATGCAAACTATCTTTCAGCATCGAAATTTGAAAACTGATGGATCCAATGCAAGTTCCTGGGTCGCATCACAGATCCACAGAATCTGACACATCTACATTTTAAATAAACTTCCAGAGTAATTATTATACGCCTCAGAATACTTCTGTCTTACATAAATACATATTATGCATATGCTTAGTGCCAGGCGCTGAAATAGGCAATGGGCACTGGGGTTGCATTTGTGGATGAGGCAGACACTCCTTTCTTTAAGACATTGATATTTACAATTAAGCACAATGAGTACTATCACAGGGGACATATAAGGAGTTATGGGACAGTATAACCAGCGATCCTAAAATAAGGTAAGAGTCAGGAAAGGGCTCCCTAAGAATATCATGTTTAAGTAAGTAATCCCTGAAGGTTGAATGGGGTTTAGCCACATGGAAAAAGATTAATCAGATTGCACCGTCTATGCTGCTGTTTTGGGTGTGGAATGGGTACTTTGAACCAAAAGATGACATAGACCTGGAGTTTATCATCTGCTCTGGAAGACAGACAAAGTGAGAAATAATTACATTTTGGTTACAAGCACTAAGTCATGATGAATCAAACGTGTTCTGGGGTCAAAATTTGAAGCCATTTCACCACTGTGTGACACCAGGAAAGTCAATCTCTTTGCACCTCAGTTTTCTTATTTTTATAAGAAGGTACAGTATCCCTTCCTCACCAGAATGCTCTGATGGTTGAATGATATCATCATATGTAACAAATACTAAAGGAGTACGGAGAAACCTGGTGGTCTTGGGAAAGGCTTCTCAGAGACCAGAAGAAAATATGCGATAGAGCCTGCTTTCCAGGGGTGCTGCTGGGATTGGCCACGGTCAACGCTTTGGGAGTCATCTCTCACCCTTTAAATGCCAATGGGGGACCAAACCTAGAGGAGGTGGAGCCCTGGAAGCAACAGGAAGTGGTTTCACAGGGATTCGGTAGAGCTACCTGAGCCTGTGGCTCCTTGAAGATGGACTTGGAGACATCAGAGTCTGGCTGGAGATCCAGGCAAACAGCTAAGGCAGGTATGAGAGGAAAATGGTGGGCGCCACGTGGTCACTGAGAGGACCAGGCATCAAACTACAGGTGAAACATCTCCAGGGAAACCCCAGCGATGTGGGAGAGGTTAGAAACCTCCAAGCAAGGGCAGATCCACAAGATTTCCATTGAGCGGTCATCATTGCGACCTAACTTTGCTCACTGTCTGGTGTGATCCGGCAACCCAGGCCAGAGTGTTTTGTACTGGAACCGTACTGGGCATGGCGGTGGTTCCTAATTTAAATGACACTGTTGCTGATTTTGCGTGCTCTATGACTGACCTTTGTGAGAACATCAGAGAACATCAAAAAGTCAATGCACTTAGTATGATAATCTCCAGGTCCATCCATGTTGCTGCAAATGGCATTATTTCATTCTTTTTAATGGCTGAGTGATATTCCATTGTATCGTATATATGTACCATATCTTCTTTATCCATTCATCTGTCGATGGACATTTAGGTTGCTTCCATGTCTTGGCTCTTGTAAACAGTGCTGCAATGAACATTGGGGTGCATGTATCCTTTCATACTAGGTGAAGTAAGTCAGACAGAGAAGGACAAATATCATATGATATTGCTTATATGGGGAAATCTAAAAAAAATGATACAAATGAACTTATTTACAAAACAGAAACAGACTCACAGACTTAACTTATGTTTACTAGGGGGGAAGGGTTGGGGAATTTGGGATTGACATGTATACAGTACTATATTTAAAATAGATAACCAATAAGGACCTACTGTATAGCACAGGGAACTCTGCTCAATATTCTGTAATGACCTAAATGGGAAAAGAATTTGAAAAAGAATAGATATATGTATATGTAGAACTGAATCACTTTGCTGTACACCTGAAACTAGCACATTGTTAATCAACTATACTCCAATATAAAATAAAAAATTTTAAAGAAGTCAATGCACTTTACCACCGACCACAAAGATCTTTAAGTGTATACTTGGTCATGATTTCTTCCCAAAATTACTTTGCAATACAAAACGCTCAAACCTTTGCTTCTCTCCTTTGACCGCCTCCTCTTTTGCTCTTTTCTCTTCTTCCTTCATTCTTTCTTCCTGTTTTCTTCTTTCTCCACCCAGAGGTCTAACTAGAGATTTTTCTTCAGCTTCATACAATCTGTGTACGAGTGAATTCCTCGATGAATCCACATAAGTGATGAAGAAGGAAGAGGTATCTGCTACCAGGACAGACCACTTTACCCATCCGGAAGTGTTTTCATTGCCTTTGCTTATTTTTCTTCTAAGCTGTGGAGAGAGCAGAACATGGTCAGGCACAGTTTCTGGGTGAAGCCACCTGCTATCATTTCCAGTGTTGAGATTTCGAAGAGCCAAAGCTTTTTAACTCTGCAGCTTCAGTGTGTCAGCATTAAACACTTCACTGTTTGTTTGCATGTCAAAGAGGCAGGCCCAGCAGGGGACAGAAAAGAAAACACAGAATTCCTGGGTGAGAAGAGCTTAGCAGCTAAGGCTGGGGAGAGGGTGAAGGGTGGGACCACAGACACGTCACAACACATGGGAGAAAACCCACACATGGGCATGTGGGTACGTATGTGCATGTTTGCATATATACATGCGTGTGCATATGTGTGAATGAATATATGTCACGGTGTGTTTTCCTGCGTGGCACGTGAATGTGGGAGAGCCCTTGTATGTGTGCTGGTGTGAGCGTGTGTTTGCACAGTGCCTCCAGGAACTGCTGAGTGGGTACTGAAAACTTAGGACTCCAAATTGCATTTTGAGGCAGGAGAAGACACTCCAATTTTTTTTCGATGGTGAAGTATAACATATGTCAAGAATGGTACACAGGGACTTCCCTGGCGGTCCAGCGGTTAAGACTCTGCGCTTCCACTGCAGTGGGGGGCACGGGTTCCATCCCTGTTTGGGGAACTAAGATCCCACATGTCACACAGCGTGGCCTCCCCAAAAATCAATTCAAAATAAAGAATAATACACAAATGATTAGGGTGAATTTTCACAGGTTGAACACATTTGTGTAACCAGTACCAAGATCAAGAAACACAACATTACCAGAATGATAGAGGCCCTCTCACCCCATCCGATCATACCTCTCCCAAAAGGTAACTATTTGCCTGATTTGTAACAGTACATATGCGTGTTACCTGTTGTTTAACTTGATAGAAAGTATATACATATATCCTGTACTTTTTCACGCCTGGCATCTTTCACTCAGTAGACTTTTTGTGAGATTCATCAATTTACAGGTTTTGGGTTTTTTTAAAATTCTATTGTGCGACTCTACTGCCATTCACCTGTATCCATCTGTAGCGGGACCCGTGGGCAGCTTAAAGCTTTCGGTTAGTTGTGCTTCCCTGGATGTTCTTGTTCATTATCTTTGGTGAATGGAAGTATGTATTTGTTGGGTGTAAGTCTGGGTGTAGAACTGCTGGGTCATGGTGTGTGTACATCCCCATCTTTTTTTTTTGTTTTGTTTTTTTTTTTTTTTTTTTGGGCCTCCCTCTGTTGTGGCCTCTCCCGTTGCGGAGCACAGGCTCCGGACGCGCAGGCCCAGCGGCCACGGCTCACGGGCCCAGCCGCTCCGCGGCACGTGGGATCCTCCCAGACCGGGGCGCGAACCCGGTTCCCCTGCATCGGCAGGCGGACGCGCAACCACTGCGCCACCAGGGAAGCCCTACATCCCCATCTTTAATACACACTGCTACACAGCTGACCCAAGTTATTGTACCAATTTATATTTCCACCAAGAATCAGCTTGTCAATATGGAATTATAGCTGGGATTGCATTGACTCTACAGATGAATCTGAGGGCTCCAGCATGGAGTCTTACACTCCACAAAACAGCGTCTCTCTCTATTTACTTAGATCCTATTTGTTTTATTTCATTAGGGATTTGTAGTTTCCAGCCTGTGGATCCTGCCCACATTTTGTTAGATAAATATCTAGGTATTTCCTTCTTGGATGCTATAGTAAATAGTACTGTTAGCATTTTTGATCTCCAATCGTTTATTTCTAGCTTATAGAAATACAGTTGATATTTTATGTTACCTTTGTGAAATGTGACCTTGCAAAACTCAATCCTTCATTTTAGGAGCCTTTTCTGTAGATTCCTTTGGACTTTTCTACATAGGCAATCATATGCCATCTGTGAACAAAGACGATTTGATTTCTTTTTTTCCCCGCAATGTGTATGCTTTTTCTTTCTTTTTCAAGGGTCACTGTTGTTGGTCTGGGTTTACGGCATCACCTAGCCTTAATCTGTGCCTCCTAAGTCTCAAATTATAAGTGTGGATTTGTCCATTTCTCCTTTTAGTTCTACCAGTTTTTGCTCCATGTAGTTTGAAAATCTGAGTTTATATTCATACACATTTAGTATTGTTATGTTTCCTTGATGTTATGAATTGAATTGCTTTCCCCTCGGATCCATATGTTGAAGTCCTAGCCCTTAGTATCTCAGAATGTTACCTTATTTGGGGATAGGGTGGTTACAGATGTAATTAGTTAAGTTGAGGTTGTACTGTAGTAGAGTGTGCTTCTAACCCAATACAACTGGTGTGCTTATAAAAAGAGGAAACTTGGACACAGACATGTATACAGGCAGAAGACCATGCGAAGATGAAGCCAGAGATTGGAATGAGCCTTCTACAAGTCAAGGAAACACCAAAGATTGCCAGCAAAGCTCCAGAATCTAGGCAAAAGGCAGGAAACGGATTCTCTCTCAGCCCTCAGAAGGAATCAACATTACTGATACCTTACTTTTTAACTTCTAGCCTCCAGAACTCTGAGACAATAAATTTCTGTTGTTTAAGCCCCTGAGTTGGTGGTACTTAGTTATGGCAGCCCAAGCAAACTGAAACACTTGGTGAATTGTCCATTTTATCATTAATAATATCTTTCTTGATCCCTGGTAAGTTTCCTTTTTTCTTTTTTTAAAGAAATAACACATTTTATTTCATTTTATTTTCTACTTTTTGGCTGTGTCTCTCGGCATGTGGGATCTTAGTTCCCTGACCGGGGATCGAACCCGCACCCCCTGCAGTGGAAGCGCGGAGTCTTAACCTCTGGACCGCCAGGGAAGTCCCACCTGGTAATCTTTCTTGATCTAATACTAATAATCACTATATTTTTTTCTTTTAAAATTAACATTTTCTTAATATAGCATTTACCGTCTTTTTACTTGTAATGTATCTGTATTATTATATTTAACAAGGGTATATTATAGACAGAAATAGGTTTCCCGCCCCCAATTTAATTTGGCAATCTGTCTATTAATTGGCGTGTTTTGACTACTTACATTTAATATAATTATTGATATGACTAAATTTAAGTATATCACTTAATTACTCATTTTCCATTTGTCTCCTTTGGTTTTTGTTCTTTCAGTCCTCATTTACTTCCCTCTTTTGGATTATTCGAATAGGTTTTAGCTTTTCATTTTAATTAATCTATGGGTTTTGGGGTTATACATTTTTTTTGGTTTTCTTAGTGGTTGCTTTAAGGGAATACAACATATATACCTGCCATACCTTTTCACAGTCAGTTTAGAATGAATATTTCAAGTAAAATAGGTACTTTTACCTTCCCCCCTCAGGTTCTATTTCTCATATGTATTACATTTACATACATCAAAAGGAGGCTAAAAATGACTGGCGTTTTATTCTGTTCCGAAGGCAGCCTCTCAGCAGACTTGATCAGGTGCTATGGTAGTTCTTGCTTACTATTCCCTGGTGTTCATTTGTTCTGCCATTGCCAAGCCATTACTGGTGCCATTATGTAGGGTTTTGCTCCATGACCAAGGATCATCGATCAGGTGCAGCAGTGGTCATTAGGAAAGTCGCATGTGTCGTTAAGGAAGTCGTAAGCAAGTGAAGGTTCTAGATTAAAACAGAGCTTCAGAAGTTCCCTCCCTTGTGGGAATGGCTTAGAAATAATTTGTCAGGAATTCAGGACATCAGACAGTCAGGCTGGTACTCATATCAAAGCTCTATTCCCAGTATGGTTTGCAACACAAATCAGGGGTATGGGAAGGAAAACTGCATATGTATAGACTAATGACTTGGGCTGGACAGATGGAGAAACGACAGTTCTCTACACAGGAAGTTCTCAAGGGGCTCAACTCTTGTCCACAGGAGCTGATTTGTACTGGGGATCAGTTTATAAGACTCTTGAGTCCTGCTATGCCCACAGACAGTTTCTTAGCCCAGCATTCCTTGGGAACCACTTGCTCGTAAATTATACCTCGTGTCACGTGACGTTTGTCCTGGCCACTTCTGACTAGACATGAATCTGAATGCACATATAAGCCAGACATAAGAAGAGGACCGGCATCCTTGTAGTGGCTTCCCATGAGAACTCTGTTCAGCAGAGATGCTCCATGTTGGATGATGATTGAGTCCCAATCAAACTTTATCTTGGGATGATCTGAATACAAGATCCCAAACAGGAGGCTGGGAAACCAGGAACAGTAAAGAATCAGAGACAGGTAATTCCCTGGTGGTCCAGTGGTTAGGACTCTGTACTTTCACTGTCAAGGGCCTGGGGTTCAGTCCCCGGTCAGGGAACTAAGATCCTGGAAGCTGCGTGGTACAGCACCGCCACCCCACGCCAAAAAAAGAAGAAGAAGAATCAGAGACAAAGAGCAAATCAGAGTGGGAAGCTGGATGCAGACCCCAGACTCATAAGTCAAGCAGTTATCAATTTAAATCCTGACTCTTCGCAGGATGATCACGGGCAAGTGACTGAATACCTCTGAGCATCTGCTTCATTATTTGTAAAATTTGCATGATGATAATAATACCCAGTATAGGGTTGTTATGAGGCTTAGATTAGGATATATTTGTAATGTGTTCAAAGTCTCAGAAGAACCTCAAAGTCCACTGCTTTGGTCATTTCCCAGTGCACTGTGCAGATAATTCAAGGTCACGGCATGTTGCTGGCACCATTCCTTACCCATCGTCTCCACTTGTATGAACATCTCTCTGGCTTTACGGCCATGCTCAAATGCCACTTTTCCCTGTGGTCCTCACCGATGCCCAGCTCCAGCACCAAATCTGTAAGGTACTCATCTGTGTTCCCAGAATGCTTCACAGGGATCTCCCCTATTAAATCTTTCTCCTGATCTCCATACCGTGAGTTCCTCAAGGACAGAGATTGGATCCTTTTCATCTTTGTGTTGCTTGACAACATAAGTAAAGCTTAATGTTTTTTGTATTATTGATAATATATGTGAAATATTCCTGCAAATTATTATCTTATCAAGGGCCCAATGTGTGTTGCTGGTAACACACATAAAACAGGCATGGTCTTTAGTCATGCAGACGATTTCCTTTATTCTAATCCCTCATTCCCACCTGGATCTTTTTTATTTTAATGTTATTTTTTTCCTTTAAAATTCTACATTTGTCTCCTAGTATATATGTTGCAAGAAATCACTGAGCAAGGCTCGCTTCTGTGTTCTTCTTCTCCGTTAAATGGTTAAACGACTGTCTGTTTTGAGTACTGATATACAGCTGTTTCCATAGATACCTGATCATAATGGCTAATCAGCCGAGCATGTTTTCTGAAGCCTTTTGAATGACATTTTTATAACAAACATCCAGCTTTTATTCAATTAGTACATTTTTCTCATTTCTCTTTGGAAACATTCAGAAATGCTCCATGATGCTTCAACAGATACAATGTAAAAGGACTCAGGTAATTTTTTTGGTCTCTACGTGGAGGTCATTTCTGTTCATTGCTCCACCTGGAAGTCGTCTTTCCCTGTTTAATGAACTCCCAGAGCAGACGTCTCAACAACGATGCACAGCTGAAAACCACTTTTTAGTTTAAGAAAGTGCTTTTGCGTATGCTGTTTCACTAAAACGTCACAAAGATCCGAGGAATTCAGTATAACCACCACCGTCATTTTGCAGACGGGGAGGTTGGGGCCCCTCCACTAAGAAACCTGGTGCATTACCTTGGATGCCCGGTGCGTTGTGGGTGTTCAACAAACACCGATTAGAACTGACTAACTTACTCAAGGTTGTGCAGGTGAAGAGTTTTGTAAATGGCAGAAAGGAGATGTTTTATAAATGTCCCACCTTCCTCCTGATCCATCACGCTTCTGGTATTATCCCCTCTCTCTTCACTTGTATCAAACTCGGAGTAGTTACCACTTTCTACATTGCGTTATCATTTATTTGCACATCTGTTTTACATAAATTATAAGAATCAAGTCAAAGCCTTTTCTAGTCCATTCGTTCAAAGCATATTTACTCACCATCTCCTTCCTGACAGATAATAATGGGTAAACATAATCCTTGCCCTTAAGGCATCCATTCACCCCTGTGTTCTCCAAAGTGATCTGCACAGTATGTGCTAATGGTAAAGACTCAAAACCGTTTCTTGCAACAATACCATTTGCAGAATGCTTCATCTAAATCAGCATTAGGTGAAACTTCTCCATCCCCTGCTTTTCATCACATACATTCCAACTGGAATTAGCAATGTTTCTTCTCCTGTTGAGGCTGCCTTCCCTCTTTGATCATAAGAGTCTCCTCCAATTTTTCAAACACTAACCACGCTTAACTTGCTCTAAGGATAAATTCCCAGAATTGAGACGAATGTTTATATAAGAAAAACTGTTGACAAAAGCTCTCCTCACCATACACTTTCAGGTTTAATTCTCACGCGATGAGGTAGACACCAAGACAATATCCATTTTAGAGATGAGGAAAGAGTTATCAGGCAGGTTAAGTAACCTAGCCAAGTTCACAGTGATTGACATTGCCAGAGGGTGAACTTTTTTTTGCTGACACCCAACCTATGCTCTTAATTCTCAGCAGTTGATGCACCTGTACTAGTGCTCTGTGCTTCCTATCTCTTGTTCTGATAAAACTGTATCTTATTCTCTTGAAGATGTGAACAAAATACCTAAGGGGACATCCTCATATCCGGTTTCTTCTCTGGAATCATAGAGTCTGGAAGCTGGGGAGATGATAGATTCCTTATTAAACCTGCAAGGTCCAAAAGGAGAATTGTTTCACACCTCTTTTGCTTTCCCACTGAAATTTCAGTTGATTATGTTGGAAAGATGTGCCTTCGTGGAGAGATAGATAGCATGCCCAAGAGAAAAAGGTGTGTAGGTCTAAAGATGCCTAGAGCAACACTCTCAAAGGCAAGAGAAGCAAGCGTCAGGTCAACTGGGATCGGAGACCATCACTGAGCATCAGAGACCACGAATGTCAAATCTTCATAAGATTTCCTAATGGTGCTACAGGCACTTCATACCTAAATCCTTATCCAATGGTGCCTAAAGATCCTTTCCCTCATTTGGAAGCCAGTATTATTTAAAGAAACATTTGTAGCCAGATTTTAGCCACTTCTGGATGCTCAACAAAATAGAGAACTGACAAAAAGGAAGAACAGGTGTCCCCTTTTCTGGAAGGCTGCTTTGACCTGTCTCTCTCCCTTTGGGCTGGGTAGTGAGCACTTCTGTTCTCCCTCAATGCTTTGCAAACGACTTTCTCACAGCGCATTTATGTCCTTGCGTTATCATTATGTGTCTGTGACTCTTTCCCTCTACCGCCACCCTCACTGTATTATCAGAACTTAGTACTAGGGGTGTTTATTTAGTTTACAAGTCTGGTGTGTAACACGGGACTTGGCTTAAAATCACTGCCAAACTGTTTGCTGAGTGAATAGGTGTGTTCATGTACTACTGGAAGAGAGATGCAAGAGATGTATACCTCTGTTCAGTGTACTAATGTCAAAATGTACTATTACAAGAGAAAACAACAACAAAAGAAACAGAATGAGCATGAAACTGCAAAGAATAAGTCAGACACAATTATTTTAAAGCTTTGGGGGTTTCCCTCAATATGGGTAGGAAGGAGAGAGAGCCGTGCCAGTGAAGACCTGTCTCTGACAAAGGCAGAAGCCATGCAGTTACATAAAGATAAGTGATTGGTTTAAAAAATTACCTGTCATCTGCTCTGGATTGACTGGTTACAGTA
The DNA here is from genome assembly GCF_002837175.3 of Physeter macrocephalus. Lineage (NCBI taxonomy): Eukaryota > Metazoa > Chordata > Mammalia > Artiodactyla > Physeteridae > Physeter > Physeter macrocephalus. Next base: position 5,942,296 of record NC_041228.1, on the reverse strand, counting down.
GAGTTGGTGCTGCTGATGGCTGAGCCCAAAGTCCATTTGTTGAGTCCAGAGAGCACAGTCAATGAGTTTATCAGTCTGTTTTTCTGCTGTTTCTGGGCAACTTAATGAAAGTCTTGGGTTCCTTGTTCCAGGGTTCTGACCACTTGGCCTATGCCTGTGTGAGTAATAATCCTTTGAAGTAATCATCTTCACCCGTGTGCAGTGTTCTGCTATTTGATGGCTCTAAAGGGAAAGGCCAAGACTAATCATTAACGTCATTGGCCAAAGCAACCATCCCACCACCATGTATTAGAGATGTACCAATGCCCACGCTGTGCTATCAGACCCATGAGTCATGCAGAACAGGTTTCTATTAAAGCGGTGATCCCCTCACTTCACATGGTACCGATAAAGCTGGACGGAGTTGGGGTGGGAGATGCCTGAGTCACCCTAGCCCTGTGCCTCCTTTTGCTTTCTGCCTGGGTCCAAGGAACCCTGGAAGCCCATGGGTCTGTCCAGCACAGTTTGGAAACCAGCCCTGTGTGGCTCCTTCATATCCTCTGGCATCCTGTACAGCTCTGTCGACTTGACTGGAAAATAATCCCAGGTCAAAATCCAAGACTTATTAAGTTTAACTGTGTATGACTTGAGTCTTTTCAATTAACTTTTTTTTCCTGATAATCTTATTGTTTAGTAGATTACATTTTAAAAATCTGAAATAGCACAAAGGAGGCACATGTTATAATAATCTAATATATATATTAGATAATAATCTAATAATATATATATTAGATAATAATCTAATACATATATATATATATATATACACATATACCAAAGATAGGACAAAACTGAGAGGAAGCATAAAAATGTCCCTTAGAAACTGGACCTTGCAAATACAATACAGTGATCTTGTCTTCCTTGTTGAAATATCCAGTGGAGATGCCTTGGCACTAATGGAGGGTTAGAGAAGCAAGTGGCAAACTGGAAGATCCCAGACTTTAGAATCTGTCATCATTTTGAATTTTCGTTCTGCCATTGATTAGCTGTGTGATTTGGGCAAGATTTTGTTTATTCATTGATTTAAATATCCAAGCCTCAGTTTTCTCATATGCAAATTAAGAATGCACTATAGTATATTGTGTATATTTATTTCACATCCTTCCTTTGACAACACTCCTACCATCTCCATTTTGTCCCGATCATGACCCTACTTCCTTCCCACCCTTAGATGCCATCCTCACCACAGTAGAGAATGATCTCATCACCCTGACCATGAGAAAGTGTTAAAATAAAGTCACCTGCTCTAAGCAGGGCTCTGTCTCAGTGTCCTCCTTGAGATTGGTCTATGGACACTGGAAAAGAAAAAAATTCTTTAATTTTGGATTATGAGTCATGAGGGGCTTGGAAATCCAGTGATGATGCTTCTTCTCCTGGAAGGAGCTTGCCTAATGACAAAGCCAACACAGAAGGATAAAAGGCAGAAATATTGAAAGGGAAGCAAACGCTAACATCAAATTCAAAGCCTCATTTGAGCTTCTGAATCCAGCCATGCCTGGTTTTGGTCCCAACCTTATACTTCACAGTTAGGACGTCACAAAATCGTCTCTTTTTGTGAGATTTGAGATCCTGTCATTTGCAATGGCTGGAGTCCCAATAAAAATTCTTAACTTTCAGGGTTATTTTAATGATTTGAGGTATAACATGCTCAAGGCACATAATTATCGTTCCAAAAATGGCAGGTCCTTTTATTGTTTCTTTAGATAAATGAAGTGGAATGCTCCCTTGATCAATTTGCCTTGGATTAATCTTGATTTTTTTTCTCTCTATTTGTTGCCATTATGAATCCTCAAGGCCCATGGAAATGGGTATCTTTTAGCAGACTACTCACACATTGAGATGTGTTTGTTTTTAATTTACACATTTAAATACGTTTAATAGAAGTTCACGTATTGTGATATTCAAATTTCTATTCATACTCTATTACACTAATAAAAAGTATTTCCCTTAACTGGAAGCAAGAGGGTTATGAAGTTAATAATAGCTCTAATAATACTTTTGTTTATAATAGTCTTCAGCCTCTTTAATGAGGAAGGGGAATAACCCATATTTATTAGGTGAACATTATGTCTCAGAAAACTTACTAAATTTCAATGAATGTTTATCTCATTTGGGTCTCACTCTAAATCTCTAAAGTTGAGCTTTTCATCCTTATTACACAGATGAGGAGACTGAAGCTGAGAGATTTTCAGTAGTTTGACTAAGTTGATGGAAATAAAGAGAGATCAAGTTGATAGTCAAACCTAAGTATGTCTTCCTCCAAAGCCTGGGTTCTTTCTAATGTGCCAAAATGTTTCTCTAAAGAATAAAAAGAGAGGCATCTACTGGGAAATTAAGAAGCAGTAATGTTCTTCCAGAAGAGCATTTTGGAAACAAGATCTAGCTTCTACATGGCTGTCCAAGACAAATTTACCACGGGTTCCTTGCATTGAGCTAAGCTTGTTCTCACCTTGGAGTGTCTGCATCAGCTGCCCTCTCTGGCTAAAAGGCTTTTCCTACTGACCTTCTCAGGAAGCAGGGCGACCCCTGCTACATTCCTATCTCATCTCAAATGCCCCTTCTCAGCGAGGCCTTCCCTAACCACTCTCCCCCACTGCCCTTTATCTCTCCTTTCTGAAATGGAAGTATAGTTGATTTACAATGTTGTGTTGATTTCTGTCATACAGCAAAGTGATAGAGTTTTATACATATATATGTATATATTTTATACATATATATGTATATATTTTATACATATATATATATATATATGGTTTATCACAGGATACTGAATATAGTTCTCTGTGCTATACTGTAAGACCTTGTTGTTTTTCCATTCTGTATATAATAGTTTGCATCTGCTAACCCCAAACTCCCCTACCTCCCCTCGCCCTTGGCAATCTACAGATGTAATGTGATCCGTGTCAAATTACCCATGATGTTTTTCACAGAACTAGAACAAATAATCCTAAAATTTAATATGGAACCATAAAAGATCCAAAATTGCCAAAACCCTTTATCTCTTTAGGCTGTTTTATTTTCTTCATAGAACTTAGCACTAACTGAAATTTTTGTTTGTTCATGTCCATCTCCCCTCCACTAAAATTTTAATTTCATGACCAAAAGAAACCTTTTCGTCCTCTCTCCTCTGAATCTTCAACTCCTTAAACAGTATCTGGTACATAGCATGTGCAAAGCACATATCTGTTGCATGTTGAACAAACCACATTTGTTGTGAGGATTCAGGGAGACAACACGTGATACAGATGTTATTATTCTGCCCTTCTGCTGCCTCGTCCATGGGGCACAGGCGCATGGGTGTGAGCATCGCTCCCCCTTTACCTACCGGGCTCACGGACACCTCCGGGGCAGGGATGGGTCGCGGGCTCTGCCGGGGCGGCTGAGCAGATTAGGTCCTGAAAACTTCCCTCCGAGCTGTGTGGTCTCCAAGAGGAGTGGCCATCCCCTGGTCTTCAGGGAAGACGGAGCAAACACAGGCCATTTGGGACCTTAACACTGTGCGCAATTCGGGCCAGAGTCACTCAGTCGAGTGTGGGAGGCCGGCTGGTGGGCTGGAAGAGGGCACCCCTGGATCCTGAGTGCCAGCTGGATAGGACATCTCATCTGAGGCAGTTCAAAGCAGGGAGGAAGTATGGGTTATCCCACCTGGGGTCACTGAGTAGAGGCAGAGTCAGAAGGCAGAGAGGACAGAAGCAACCTCGGAGTCTGAGAGGGCAGGATGAGATGGGGACCATGCGATGGAGCCCAGGATCTGGAAGCTGCTTGGGACCCCAGATCCGTGGGTGAGCATGTTGTGAGCAAGTACAGAGGGTCATGCGTGATAGGCCACGTCACTGACCTGATTTGGTCACTATGCAGAACCTGGCCAGTGCAGGGCAGAGGTCAAGGGGCAGTGGCAGGTGGGTCCTGACATTCACATGCAACCTGCTCTGTTACATAGAGAAATGAGTGCTGGGCTGGGGGCCAGTACATTAGGCTTCTACACGTAGCACAAACCAAGAACACCTTTGCCTTGGGTACCTCTCTCCCTCTCAACACCCTTCACCCCAATGTTATCATTAAGTGTCAAGATCAGCCTCTTAAAGATTTTAATCTTCTCCCCCAGATTTCCACTGTCTCTGTCTTGGCTAGGCCTGCCCTCCCCGGTTGCTGCAAAAATCTGTTAATTTCCTTGCTTCCTATACCAGTCTCCTCCAACAATCTTATAGTTTCCAGAGTGATAGTCTCTAAAAACTTTAAACTTATTCCTCCATGACCCTGCATAAATGCCGTCAATAGCTTACCACTGCCCACAGGATAAAAACTAAGACTCTTACTCTGGCATAAAAGATCCTTTATGATCCTTTATGGTCAGGACCCTCCCACTTGTGGTACGCCCCTCTCCCCAGTGAATAGTAAATTGCTTGCAGTTCTGTGAGTACATTGTATTTCACCCTTGTGATTTTCTATGCACTATTTCTTCTATGGGATATTCACTTCCCTCCACTGTCTGCCTGGTAAATTACTAGCATTCATCTGGCTCAGTACAGTCATTACTTCCTCTCGGGCATCTTTTCTCAAGTTCTTCCCTCACTACCCTGGTTTACGGACTCCTGCCTGGTCTTTCCAGAGCCCCCGTACCTACCTCGATCACAGCCCTTCTCACTTTCTTCCATTAATGCTTGTTTCCGTGTCGATAGACCTCACCAGCCTGTACTCCACAGCTGGCAAGAAGCAGGGGCTCAGAAGAGTGTGGCTGAGTAAATGCGTGTTTATTCCACTCGAGAGGGTGGGGAAGATAGGCAAGTTATGAGCAAGATGTGAATAGGAAGCTCCCCAAGTCCAAAGTTCTCCATGGGAACTCAAGTTGTTACCAGGAGAAAGGGCACTCCGAAATCCCACACTAAGGAATTTCATTAGTTTCATTAATTCAGTGTCATTAGTTTCATTAGTCGAGAGCCATGCTGATCAGAAGGCTTGTCCTCCAACTGCTGGTTCCAGGGCTGTGATGGGAGCATGTGTCTGTGTCAGCATCCGTGACACGCACCCCCTCCTTGATCAACAAAGCCTTGCCAAGAAAAAATACGCCATCTGCAATGTGCAATTGATTGCATTCAGGCACAGACCTTTTTCTCACTGCAGAGTGAAAACACACTGTTTGGGGCTAGCAGAGGTCCTTGGGTCATGCTTCTAGAATCTTCTGACTGAGTTTAGGAGACCAGGCAGGATTTTAGGAGGAGTCAGTTTTCACCTGGTATGAAAGCTTGGCATAAACATAAAACTCTCATTAGTTTACTGACTTCTTCTCATGGCCCAAATTAATATCTACCTCCAGCCTTTAAAAAAGTAAAAAAGAGGGGCCATGCCTAAAAATAAAAAGAATAACTCAAAGTTTCAGCCAGCTCTGCCCCTCCCTGTCTTTGTGACCTCGGCCAAATCACATCCTCTCCTTTTTGCATTAGGAGGACTGATTAATCCCTGTCCCGTGTTCTTTCGTGGCATTTGTGAAGATTAAATGTGATAATGGTTGGAAAAGTGCTTGAAGAACTGTAAATTGATGTACAAATGGAAGGGATTAAGGGATTAGCTTCAATCCGGTAAAGATTTTCTCTTTTATAGAACAACCTGCTGAACATCGGTCCCTATGAGTTGCCAGCACACACACGTAACACACACCCGAGTGACGTGTGCCCTAATGTTCCTTCCTGTCTCCCTAAGTGGTTTTCTCAACCTTCCCCCTACAACGCCCTTCTGCAACACATCAAGATCTTTATCCAACATGACTTTAGGGAAACTGAATAACGTTAAAGGCTTCTCATGCCTGAGGACAACGTGTATGATGAAATGTTTGTGTGTGTGTGTGGGTGTGTGTGTGTGTGTGTGTGTCTGCAAGTGTTTGTGTTTTCCTTCATTTCTTGGTTGTTTGGATTGTTCAGTGGAAAAAGAAATCCCCAAAGGAAAAGTCTGAGAGAAACAGGAAAAGTTGCTCTTTTATTCTTCTTGACTAGGATTGTTTATAAACAGAAGGCTGATTACAAAATAGTATCCCCATCCTAAGCTATTTTGTCATATTCCTCATCTTTTTCAGAAGATAGTTATTGTCTGACTCTTTTTAAAATTTTAGCAATTTTCCTCCAAGCACCTTGCAAATTATCCCTCTTGAGAGAGGATTGCTACTCCAACCCACCCGTTTGACAATTATAGAATGGGCAATGACTTTCCCACTGATTAGCTGTTTGACCTCAGACATGAACTGGTCTAATACTGCCAAGAAACTTGGGGGCCCCGATGTATCTGCAGACACTCTGAGATAACCCTTAAAATAGTGTATATCTTGTATGTGTCCATTTTTGTGCTTATCTCCCTTCCTGAAAGTGAGCTTCTTAAGGGCAGGGACTGTGTCTCTTCATCTCTATATCCCACACCTAGCCCTGCTTAACATAGAAGCCCTCTTGTTTATTAAATGACTGAAGCAATATATGTACCTGTATATTTACATACACCTAACCCGTCCTTGGTCTCACATTTTCAGTGTTTATTTTTTATATTATATATGAAAAATTTACTCCTTTGTAATAATAAATAATTCCATCAGTATTTTTCTATAGAAATGCATACTCAATGCATAATTTAGAGATTATTCCTATTTACTCACATATGTATCTTTGAATTTTTATAGCAAAATATGTATTAGCTACAAGAAATGAAAAGCAAGAGCAGTGCAATTTCATTCTTATATGTTTTCAATTTAACTCCCATGGAGTAGACACAAATTGATTGCAAAGTGGATCCTGAGAAAGAACTCATTTTATGATTCTGTGTGACTTCACATTCTATCTGCTACAGGTGGGCTGGGTAGGATGGGGAGGCTAGAGGTAGAAGATGAGATGAGAGGAGGAAAAATACTTGAAGGCAGCAGATAGGAAATCAACAAAATGAAAAGGTATGTTAGTTACGGGGTGTGCATTCCGGGCAGGAGTCAGCCAGGAAAATGATTTTGTTTTTCCTTGAAAACCCGGGGAGGGTAATTAAACTCCTCCCACTACAGTTACATAGCATTTCATAGAGGGTATTGTGATGTTTTTGCATTCAAGGAGAGCCACACTTGTTGAATTTTGTCATTTTCATGGATTTACAAAATAGCTATTTGGGACAAAAATAACTAAAGACCTAGGTAGACTATTTATAAATTCTGGGTAATCAAGGCACGATTCCTTTAAAGGCTAACGTTTGAGCAAATGTATCCTCAAAAACTAGCATTTCATCTAATGCTAAGCCCAACTAATGGGCACTGTACATAAATATAATATTAGTATCGGATTACACAGATCCAATACTGCCTGTACCATTCTAAGGGCGTAATCAGTGTCACAGTGAGGTGAAACTGGTAAATAGTATGAGACCCACAGTTAGGTGATTCTTATATATTAGTTTTAAATAACAAAGATTTGACCTAATAGCTATTAAAGCCTATATAGACAAACTCTTACTACATTTGTGTGTGTATGTGGACAACATTCGTATTCAATACGTGGTTAAGTGGTATGTGGACGGTACTAATAAATATTTGTCGAATACCTCCATAAATCACAAGTTTGGGCAGAATATACTTTGTCCTATAGACTGGGTTCACTCTTGTTATCGTTCAAATTTTTCAAGGAAAAAACAACTTAATGTAAGCGATGCAATGCTGTTGGTATTTGTCACACTGTTTTTCAGATTCTGTAGAGGAGTTGAGGAAACAATTCTCCTTGGTGTGTTGTAGGCTCTTCCAGGATGAGTACAGGGGCAATTTCTACATTTCATTCAGAAGACTGAGCCCAAGTTTCACCCCATTACCAACTATGTGAGGTTGGCCAAGCCACAGATTTCTTTAGTCTTTATTTTCTTACATGTGTAAAATGAGTAAGATCACATGTGAGGATCTCATTAAGAAAATTTTAAGTGTATTGTCTTTCTGTATATACGTGACAACTTATGTGAAGCTCCAGCAAACCCAATACCAAAACTGTCTTATGCACCAGTAAGCACTTTATGTGAATTATCATATGTCATCCTCACAGACACGCATTATTCCTCCCAGGTATACGATGGGAAGCTAAAGACTAGAAAGGTTAAGTGATTTATCCATGCTGAGGTAGCTGTGAAGGGGCGTATTGTAGATTTACAGTAATATCTTTCAGGACCTCAGGAAATTGGACACTTTGCCATGAAGTTTGCCATGATTTCTGCATTCTCCACTTTACTAGGTGGTATATACAGTTGTCACGTCACCTTCAGAGGTTGTCCCTAAAAGACAAATAGACGATGTCTGCGTTTCTTTCAGATGACCAAGCTGAGAGTGAGTCAGCTCTGGAGAGAAGTGCGTGGCTCCCTCCCCACTGGCCTCTGTGGTCTCATGGCGGTGGCCTGACTTGCAGGGGAAGGGCATGGCTCTGCTCCTTGAGGTCTGCAGAGATCTTCCCTTCTGCTTACGTTGGTGTCACGCTCAGGGTCACTGACTCAGGCACGCCATTTATGTGTTTTGGGTCAGAGAAACAAGTAGAAACATGAATAGAAACACACACAGGAAAAGTCACAGATTTTATATGTATACATATTTAAAGTCCTAATAGTTGTTCCTCGGTGATGCACAAACTACCATTACATCGACAATCTCAGTCAAGTCTAGTTTTAGAAATGCATTGTCACGCTCCTCCTGTTATGACTTTGTGTTTGGCACAGGTAATTAGGCACAAGCTTAACTTATCGCAAGCATAAATTAAAAGCAGAATTACGTAAGCTTTATTTTTTTCCTCATGCTGTGCAGTTGCTTCTATACCAATAATTAGGATGGGGAAATAGGCCACCAGAGATTGGCTTTGCAAAGGCCGCACCTGCTCTGGCTCATCTTACCTGGGGCTAGACTCTCTCTAGGGGCGAAAGGAGACAGATCCAAGAATAGCAGGTGGCGTTTAAATTCATAAGTCAAGAAAGTGCTGAGGAAAAATTATAAACAATGTAATAAGTTTACTCTGTCTTCAATGTATCATCCTTAACTTTTTTTTACTTAAAACTTTTTTTATTATGAAATAGATCACAACTAAAGACTAATTTAAAAATGAACCTCTGAGTACTCGGCACGTATTAAGAAAATAATATCACCAGTACGTCAGAAGGCCCCGTGGGCCCCTCCCCAATTACATCCTGTTCACTAACTACCCTCCTCCCACCCTGCCCTTGTGACTGTTATCTGTCACGGTACCTAAATTTCCTTATTATTTTTATATCATCCCTAAAATTTTAACAGCACTCTACAACGTGGCTGTTGGTAAGGATCTTCACGGGTGTAAGTCCTCTCACAGCTTATCCCAGGAATTCCTGCCTGCCATTTGTAGGGGAAACTGGACTTGCTCCACACAGAGAAGGAAAATACAATTAAAATAAATATCAAAATCAGAGAAATATATTACGGTATTTAGCTGATAGAATTTGATGTAGCCACGAATGTCATATTGTAAAATAGATACAATCTATTGTGAAGTACAAAATATTATAAAACAGTATTCAATCATGTATAAATCATATAGATTAGATTTGAAAAATACATGTATAGAAGACAAAGGAACAGATATTTCGTTAAATGCTGAGAAGTTATCAGTGGATATCTCTGGGCTGTACTCCCTATAGATGGGGAGCAAGTCTTTATTTGAAAAGGGATTGGGACAGCACAGAGCCATGTCTAATATGGTCCACCCCTTGTCTGCTAAATGTCCTTCTCCATATGTATCTGGGGACCAGGATATCTAACTTGAAGAGCCCATAGATACAAGGATGGGAAACATATACTTCTTTTGTGAGTGCCATGTATATCCTTAGACGCCCTGACCATACATGCTTCCTACTGGGAACACAGGGCCGTGTTAAGATTTGTGGTTCAAAGTATAGACTGGTTCCTGGAGGACAGCACCCAGTGCTCCTCAGGTAGTGTCTCCAGACTATTGTTTTCAGTTGTGCTTCATCAAGCCAGGTCAACATGCTACCAAGTCAGAAGCTTTTAGGTGGTGCGGGGTGCTACATCCGGAGGATTCCATACCGACACACTCACTCCCCTCAGCGTCTTTTCTGTAAGGTGAATTCCCTGGATTCACATGCCATTATTTGGAGCCTTTTGATTGTGGATCAAATGCTCCGTAATCCCTTGAGGCTAGGGAAAGCAGATCTGTACCTGGAGTATGTCTCCACTACTCTGAGTCCTTTCAGAATAGAAGGGGCCTTGTGTGTTTGACTGTCACCCAGTGGCTTCAAGGTCTCTCTGAGAAATTGTGTCCCGTTGAGAGTTCCGCATTGGTTTCTGCTGCTGGTGGGTTTAACACTTGGTAGTGGCAATAGATCAACCTTGGTGAGCCGGTTTTGTTACAGGGCTGGCGAATAGCATCCATCTCTGCCACTGTAGCCTCGCCACCCACGTGCCTGTTGTGGTAGCACTTGGGTAGCCAGTGACAGAGGGCAGCTGACATCAGATGGCTGGGTCCTTTTGGTACTTGGCAGGTGCTTCTTCCATAGAAAGTGCTCTCTGATGGACATTAATATGGGATATTAAGAACTTGAGGCTTCATTACCCCTCCCATTCCAGATTTTCTCATTATTCTAATAGTTTCTCTTGATGCCTCTGAACAGGCAGCTAGAGCATTCACTGCTGCCCCGACTCTTTATTTAATCTGCATTTGGGCTACTTCTTTTTCCATACAAATTGGGTGGCCATGAGCGCCATCTGAAGCTCTGCCCCCTGGGAAGGTATTCCCTCACGTTTACCGTTGTCTTTAAGACCTTCTCTGAAAGATTAATTTTTACGTCTTTGAGGGATTTGGTATATGAAAAAGAGAGAGAGAGAGAGAGAGAGAGAGCTGTATGTGGTCTGCAAGTTATAAATTATTTACAGAAATATTTTCACAGAAAACATTTGTCAATCTCTTTTCTATATCCTTAGTATTTTTTGTTTGCTTGATTTATAATTTTCTTACCAAGATGTGTTAACATCTTTCTGTTTAGTATTCTTTAGTTAACCAAATGTCCTTTCTACTTTAACTTTTAGCATCTATGTTTTTAAGTACTCACAGGTCCAAGATTATATTATCTTTCTGGTGAATTATTCATTTTATCATTTATAAAGGTCACCTTTCTCCATATTAATGCTTTCTGCATTCGCTTAATTAGTATCTGTCTTGCCTATATTAAAAGAAAGCTGGAGTCCAAATATTGATATCAGAGTTAACATTCTCATAAGGGATATGTTTATTTGGGGTATTTATGGGAGAATCTTAGATTTTGGAAATGTTGTCTCAGAAAAATTTTGAATTTCCTTCCCCTGGATGTTCCAGGGGTGTTCCAGGTTTGAGATAAGTTAATTCGTTAATTTATTGGTTTAGAGATCACTGAACATTTCAGAGTAAAAGCAGCACTCCACGCAGGTTTGGGTGTTTAACAGTTTCTCATGAATGAATGACCTTCCTTATTTTTCCTCTCAGCTAGAGCTCTGGCTAGAGACAATCTTCATTGCCTCTTTCCTTGGCTGTTGAACAGTATTTCTCTGGTCCCTCCTTCACTTAGGCATTTGGTTTCCTCAGGTCCTGAATCAACACAGAAACCCATTTCAAAATCTCTGGATACTCCTTTCAAACTCTCTGGATATCCTGGCCAAATAGCGAACCTTCTTCCCTTCTGTGGGGTTAACATCCCTTAGGCCCCTAGAATGTCTGTCTAATGTGTATCTCTAGGCTCCGAAGACTTCAAGAGCAGGTCATGAACTGATAGCATTGGTTTCTAGCATCTGGGAGTTCCCTTTCCCTTTTTGATTTTTCTGTTCACTTACATATTTAATCTTTAAAGAATTAATTTTATCCCTTATTTCTAAGTAAGATACAAGAGTGGCATCTATGTTACAGTATTAACTCAATCCACCATATGTCAGAACTTGAATCCAGCAATCTCATTTCTTCATCCCAGCAAACTTGTATATCATTATATTTTTATCCACACATCTAATAATGGGACACTTGAGCTTAACAACATTAGGTAATATATATCCATGGTCACGCAGCTATTAAACAACGAATAAAAAATCTGTTTTCTTTCCATTTTACTGTGTTGCAATTCTGACATATTGCAAGACAAGGAATCATGTTATAAGGATTTCTGAATAAACATAATAGGTAGGTAGGATTATATTCACCAGGAGTCTCTAGATTGCCTATGATAGAAATAGCTCAAACTGTTTAATGGAAAAAATGGCTTATGTATCTGAAAGATCCATTATGAAGTGGCAGCCTCTGTTCTTCTTTTAGCTAGTCCTGATTTTCTCTGCAGTGGCTTTGCTCTTGGGCAAGCTGGTCTAACATAGTAGAGAGATGGCCATAAACTGATTTCAGTCTGCATCTACAGTTGAATAGCTAGGAAGGGTCTCTTTCTCAACATTTCCAGCAAATTCCAAGGGATGTCATTCGTAAGACCAACCATGGCCCATGGGCACTTTGATGGGTGATAGTGGCGAGGGAAGCTTGTTCCATGGACTCATTCTGAAACCCAGACCAGTGGAGGATCCAACCTCATAACAGTTTTTGGTTTTCAAGTTTACATTGATTATCAACATTCATCTGGCAGACGAATGAGGAAGTGGGAGAGTAGAGGATCATCCAGATCATCATCCAGGTGTTGAGTGGGGTCAGGCCAAGACGAGATATAAATTGCTCCCACTATTGGCCAGACCTCAATGACAAGCTCCTCCCTGCAATGGAAGCTAATGTCCCAGAAACACCTTTATAGCATGGAACAGAAACACAATTTTTTGTCAGTGAGGTACTGATCTTTGTCACAATAAAACTCATTGACTGAATTCATAATCTCTATAATCTCAGCACACTTTGTTCCTAGTAAGATTGAGATATGAGAAACTCTGGAGCAGATTCTAGTTCCTGCTTTTTTTTTTTTTTTCTTTTTTGGTTTCTTTTTTGCTTTTTTTTTTTTTCCTTTTTGGTTTTTATTCTCAGGATGAAAATTTGGGTAATATTTTTGGATGTGGAGGAAACTGGGAGTCTCAGAAAATGTCAGGAAGAACAGGGCACAGCCAGGGCCCCTCTGAAGAATTTAAAGACTGTCTTAGGGTTGCTACAGTAGCCGATACCTTTCTGGAATGCTTTAAAGTGGCTGGTAATGGTTTCCTGGACCAGACACTTCTTTTCATCTATCTATCATTGACATATCTTTCTACTTTTTGGAAGATATCAGAAGATAAGGGTAAGGAAGGGAAAGAAATAGAAATAGCTATTATTGAGCTTCTACAACGTGTCTAGTCCCATAGTAGTTACAATGCGTAGATTACCTCATTCAATTGCTTCAATAACCCCATGGAGGCACATTAGAAAATTGATTCACATATAAAATAAAATATAATAAAAACTGCAACAATGAGTTAACATTTAGAGTTCTTACCATGTACCAGCGTTTTACATGGACGTTCTCCTTTAATCTCCTTGATAACCCAGTGAATTTGGATGTACAAGAGGTTAAGAGACGTGTTCAAGATCACTCATGTGGTCAAAAGTAGAGAACAGGGACTTCCCTGGTGGTACAGTGGTTAGGACTCCACGCTTCCATTTCAAGGGGCACGGGTTCAATCCCTGGTTGGGGAACTAAGATCCCATGTGGCACGGCCAAAAGAAAAAAACAGTAGAGAACAGGCAAGAATGGAGGCATGTCTTTAAGAGAGTTAAAAACGAGACTTGGGATTCAGCCAATTGCTGCCCTCTCCAACCAGGCTGGCACCTTTGGTCTTCGGTAACCTCTTATTGTTACTTGCATGCCCCCAAGTGGAGGAAAACCGAAGGTCACGTGGCACCTGAGTGGAATTAGCTGCAACAAAAAGGAATAAATAGCAAGGAGGCACGAACAATATAGGGCAGTGTGCTGGCAGGGAGGGTCCCTGAGAGCCAGGCAGGGAGGAAGAAGCTGCCAACTGTGAGCTGCAAGGACAAAATGCTTTTACTCGGGTGCCTTGTGCCATGTGGTGTAGGAGCTCTCAGGTGACATATGTCTTTGTCTGACTATAATTCCACAATGTCTGTTACAACTTGTTGGTGCCCTGGTTCCAGGGTGATAAATCCACGCAGACAGCTCACTAGGCAGGTAGCTTCTGTGTATTTAAAGGAAACAACACGCATCCTTACGCGATGCGAAACACTCACTCTCTAGCTTGGTTTCAGGGCCAAATGTATATGTACATATACAGATACAGGTGTGTGTATACATATATGCGTATACATATGCACACAAATATGTGCACGTACAATGTGTGCATATATATGTGTGTACACGTGTGCATAAGCCTGTATGTTTACAAGTGTACATATGTGTGTGAATATTCATAAGTGCGTGCATGCATATATATGTGCATGTGTATGCATATATGTGTGTGTACACACACACACATCTTGCATCTCTCAGCTACTCCCCTGGGAAAAAAATGCTTTCTTATTCTTAGTAATAACATTCTTTCTGAGGATTGAGAGGTTTGGGTAGTTACTCTTGGCTCAATCATTTTTCCCATCACTCCCTACTTTTTAAAAAAAAATTTATTTATTTATCTTTTAATTTTGGCTGTGTTGGGTCTTCGTTGCTGTGCATGGGCTTTCTCTAGTTGCTGTGAGCGGGGGCTACTCTTTGTTGCGGTGCGTCAGTAGTTGTGGCCCACGGGCTCTAGAGCGCAGGCTCAGTAGTTGTGGCTCGTGGGCTTCAGTAGTTGTGGCCCACGGGCTCTAGAGCGCAGGCTCAGTAGTTGTGGCTCGTGGGCTTCAGTAGTTGTGGCCCACGGGCTCTAGAGCGCAGGCTCAGTAGTTGTGGCTCGTGGGCTTCAGTAGTTGTGGCCCACGGGCTCTAGAGCGCAGGCTCAGTAGTTGTGGCTCGTGGGCTTCAGTAGTTGTGGCCCACGGGCTCTAGAGCGCAGGCTCAGTAGTTGTGGCTCGTGGGCTTTGTTGCTCCACGGCATGTGGGATCTTCCTGGACCAGGGCTCAAACCCGTGTCCCCTGCATTGGCAGGCAGATTCTTAACCACTGTGCCACCAGGGAAGTCCCCACTCTCTACTTTTTGATCTAAAAGAGAAAAATACCAGGTGATAGGCTTTTTCAGTCCTTGAGGGAGACAACAGTAATCTTACATTCCTCCAGGCTCTCTGCTCTAGTAGTGTCGTCCTTGTAAGTATTAACATATCGTATTAATCAGGGCTCTCCAGAGAGACAGAACCAATAGGAGACAGATAGTCCTTGAGGGAGACAACAGTAATCTTACATTCCTCCAGGCTCTCTGCTCTAGTAGTGTCGTCCTTGTAAGTATTAACATATCGTATTAATCAGGGCTCTCCAGAGAGACAGAACCAATAGGAATAGATAGATAGATAGATAGATAGATAGATAGATAGATAGATATAGATAGATTTAAAAGGAGATTTATTATAAGAACTGGCTCATGGGGTTTTGGAGGTCAAGAAGTCCCACCATCTGCCATCTGCAAGCTGGAGAAGGTGGAAACCTGGT
Source organism: Physeter macrocephalus (assembly GCF_002837175.3). Taxonomy (NCBI): domain Eukaryota; kingdom Metazoa; phylum Chordata; class Mammalia; order Artiodactyla; family Physeteridae; genus Physeter; species Physeter macrocephalus. The sequence continues at coordinate 5,926,714 of NC_041228.1, read as the reverse complement.
GGTATAATTCAGTTCGAGTCTGAAAGCCAAGAATTGGGGCTAGTGGTTTAAGTGCCACTCTGAGTCAGTAAACCCAAGAATCAGGAGTACCCATGTTGATGCCTGAGGGCAGGAGAAGACGGATGGCTCACCTCAAGCACAGAGAGAGAATGGTTTGCCCTTCCTCTGCCTTTTTGCTCTATTTGCCCCCTCAAAGGATTGAATGGTGCCCCCCGCCACTGGGGAGGATCTTCTGCTTTGCTCAGTTCACCAATTCAAATGCTAATCTTTTCTGGAAGCTCCCTCACACACACACCCAGAAATAATGCCTTACCAGGTACCTGGGCATCACTTAACCCAGTCAGGTAGACATAACAAAATTAACCAGCACACGTATGCAGTCCTGGTCTGAGGCCAAACCCAACTGGCCGGGAGAAAATGAAATTTTGTTGAGTCCTTACTACGTGCCACACACCAGTCCTTTTAGCTCCCTTATCTTAATCGATCCTGCCACTAACTTTGAGAGGGCGATAGAATTCTTCCCATTTATATATTTGGGGAATGAGGCTCTGACAACTTAAGTAACATGTTTTACATCCTGCATTTGAACCCAGCTCTCACTCTCCCAAAGGCTAGGACATTTCCGTTGAGTCTATGGGTTTCAAACTTTGGTTAACTTCAAAATCACCTATGCAGCGCTTTGAAAATGAAAATCTCTGAGTCCTGCCTTAACCCTGCTGAATCTGACTTTTCATAAGGCTCCGTGTTCTTCTCAGAAGAAACAAACAAATGAACAAAACAAATATTGGTCATTAAAAACTCCAGCGCCTTAGGAAGGTCAGCTTACATATTCTTGAGGATTCCTTGCAGTCTTCAAAATTTGTATGAGTTATTTATTGCTGTACAACAAATTGCCCCCAAACTTATCAGCTTCAAACAACAAGCGTGTATGATCTCACGTGTAATGTGGGTCAAGGCATAACTTCACTGAGTGCCTCTGGCTCAAAGCCTTTCATGAGGTTTCAGTCAAGCTGTCAAGCAAGGCTGTGGTCTCATTTGAAGGCTTGATTTAGAGAAGAGCATTCACTTCCAAGCTCACATACGTGGCTGTTTGTGGGCCTTGATCTCTTACCCTGTGGGCCTCTTCACAGGATGCCCACATAGCATGACAGAGAAAGAGATTTCAAAGAGTGAAAGTGCCTAAGCTAGAAGCCACTGTTGTTAAAACCTAATAAGGAGCAGCATCCTGTTGGTTCAGCTTTGTTCCATTTGTTAGAAATGGGTCAACAATTCCAGCTCAGAGCTAGAGGGAGGGTATTATACAAGGTCATGAACATACGGATGATTGAGGGTCACCTTGGAGGCTGCCCATCCCAACACATCTCAGGCTTCCTTTGGTGGGGCAGGTGAAGGAAGGATGGAGGTGGGGAGTGGTTTGAACTCCTCTGGAGATTACCGTGTGACCAATAAACATTTGGATGAAAATAATGTCTGATCCAAATTGTTTTATCTTTGCAAAAACAAATTTTGCAACAGAATTGGAGTTGATAGTCTCTGCTTAGAATATTTAAATAATAATGAAATATTGATTATTAACTATCTACATGCTACATTCTAAACTCTTCAGAGAAACAGTAAAGATGCAGTTATGATTACTCTTATGGCTGCTCTTTCATTATTGCCCCTTTTTTTGCTGGTTTGTAGAATACCGAAAAGCATCAGACTTGGGGGTAGAAAGCTTCAGCTTTGACTATGCCATTTTTGGCTCATTTTCCTAAGCCTCAGCTTCCTCACATGTAAAAGGAGAATCAAATCCCTTGTTTTACCCATCTCACAGGATTGTAAAGAGGATAATAATATAAAATAAATTATCCAGTCAACTAATCTATGACAAAGGAGGCAAGGATATAAAATGGAGAAAAGACAGTCTCTTCGATAAGTGGGCATGCCCATGGCCTTCTAGATTCTCAGGAATATGTTGGAACTTTTCAAAGACCTTATTCCCCAAAGCATCTCATTTTCTAGGCTTGCCTCCCAAGATTTTTAGTTAGTTATTCTTTTCCCCCAACTCTTACCCACTGCATCAGGCAGCAGTGATTAAAACATTTGCCTGTAAATGTTTTCAACATTACACCACTTTAGCACTGCTCAAGTTCCAAGTTAGGCAAGATAAAAGCAAGCCAGTCTTCCAGGGAACAAATAATTAGAATTTTTTGTGAATGAGGTCCATTCTGCTCCCTTCAGTACCTGTACCAGGAATGCAGGCTGTTATTTTTAAGGCTGTCACTGAACTGTGGAGCTGAGATGGGAAAGTGTAAGTTAAAATGCCACAAAGTTCACTCTTCTTATCAAGATTCAGCTGTTTTTCTTACTTAAGCACTCCCCAGGTTGCAACTTTTGGGTTAGTTTCCAGAGTTCTGAAGAAGTTGGCAATGACAGTTTTTGGCAGTTTGTTCATTACTTTTATGGAGGGACAGACTTTTGGAGTCCTTACTCTGCCATTTTCATTCTGGAAAATTTCAATGGCCTAAGTATGATATGTGTGGAGCTGAAACTGAGGTCAGGTCAGGCTTTGTGAGCCAGGGCAAATTAAAGTCTTTCTCAGAGCCTCAATATTCTGTCATGCAGAGTGAAGTAAGTCAGAAAGAGAAAAACAAATATCGTATATTTATGCATATATGTGGAATCTAGAAAAATGGTACAGATGAACTGGTTTGCAAGGCAGAAATAGAGACACAGATGCAGAGAACAAACTTATGGACACCAAGGGGGGAAAGTGGCGGGGGGGTGGTGGTGATGGAATGAACTGGGAGATTGGGATTGACATGTATACACTGATGTGTATAAAATGGATGACTAATAAGAACCTGCTGTATAAAAATAAATAAATAAAATAAAATTATAAATAAGTAAATAGATAATCTGAAAGCGTTTTGTGAAGAATTTATCATAGTAGAGAGAGTGGCATGTAGTATGTAGCGGTTGTGGTAACAGAATCAAATGTAATGTCTCTTCTGGCAAAAATATCCCTCAGAGGTGTATACATCTCTCCATCCAGGAGCCTTGTGCTGGTTCCATTACCTAGAGGTTTCTTTTCTTTGTTTCGTTTCCTATTGTTACAGACCGGTTGAAAAGGGATCACCCATCACATCCTACTCCTTGGATTAGAATTCATCTTCGAACAGCTTTACTTTGTTTAGAAGTCGCATGCTACTTTGTTCTGGCAGGCTTACCTCCTGGTGTCCTGTGTTATGTCTCTACCTGATTGCACACATCCACAGTGCAGGGGCTGTCTCTCACTCATTTTGGTATATCCGTAATCCCTTATAAAATTAGATATACTCTACTTCATTTCAATAAGCTTTGGGAGTAGATAATAAAAACTGAAACCTGAGAGAGGTTAAAGGAGTCATATTAATTTCTGAATTTCCCAGCATCTAACAAAGGTATGCACACAGGAGGCACACAATCTTTTTGTTGCTATTGTCTTGTGCAGACACAGTGATGGTCAAGATGGTTTCTATTTGGGGGAAACCCATGTTGTCCTCTCTTCTTCGCCATGCCTAGCAACGTCTTTTTTTTTTATTTTTAAAAGATTTTTATTTTATATTGGAGTAGAGTTGATTAACAATGTTGTGTTAGTTTCAGGTGTACAGCAAAGTGATTCAGTTACACATATACATGTATCTATTCTTTTTCAGATTCTTTTCCCATTTAGGTTATTACAGAATATTGAGCAGAGTACCCTGCGCTATACAGTAGGTCCTTGTTGGTTACCTATTTTTTTTAAGTTTTTAAATAATTAATTAATTAATTAATTAGGGCTGTCTTGGGTCTTCGCTGCTGTGTGCAGGCTTTCTCTAGTTGCAGTGAGTGGGGGCTACTCTTTGTTGTGGTGTGTGGGCTTCTCTCACTGCAGTGGCTTCTCTTGTTGCAGAGCACGGGCTCTAGGTGCGTGGGCTTCAGTAGTTGCAGCACGAGGGCTCAGTGGTTGTGGCTCACAGGCTCTAGAGCGCAGGCTCGGTAGTTGTGGCACACGGGCTTAGCTGCTCTGCTGCATGTGGGATCTTCCTGGACCAGAGCTTGAACCCGTGTCCCCTGCAGGCAGATTCTTAACCACTGCACCACCAGGGAAGTCCCTGGTTATCTATTTTAAATATAGCAGTGTATATATATATGTTATTCCCAAACTCCCAATCTATCCCTGTCCCCACCCCCCTTTCCCCTTTGGGAACCTTAAGTTTATTTTCTAAGTCTGTGAGTCTGTTTCTGTTTTGTAAATAAGTTCATTTATACCATTTTTTTTAGATTCTGCATATAAGTTATATCATATGATACGTCTTTCTCTGTCTGACTTACTTCACTTAGTATGATCATCTCCAGGTCCACCCATGTTGCTGCAAATGGCATTATTTCATTCCTTTTAATGGCTGAGTAATATTCCATTGTATATATGTACCGCATCTTGTTTATCCATTCATCCGTCGATGGACGCTTAGGTTGCTCCCATGTCCTGGCGATCGTAAACAGCGCTGCAGTGAACACTGGGGTGGCCATGCATCTTCCTGTTGCCTAATGCCCCAAGCTCCATGGACTGATCCTGGCAAGGACCTGGTAGTAATGTCTAAATGTGCATTAACAGCTTCTGTTTTCCTTGTACTCCAGGGCAGACAACTGAACTTGCTTCTTCATTTCAGGCTTTATTTAGGTTTGTTAATATGGCTTTGGATGCTTTCATGGATTTTGCCTTTGGAAATGCAGCCTCTGTTAATTCTCCTTTGATTGTGTGTCTCTCAAGCTGCAGTTTGAGGCACCATCTTGCCTCCACCACCTGATTCGTCCACCACGTCAGGTCCTAGCCCAGCAGGAGATTCAACTATGTGCGTGGTATAGATTTTATAGAGGTACTTCTTACTAATTTGCTCTCTTTCCTCTCAACCCAGCCCTAGAAGTGGAAGAAGCTATTAGACTGTGAATGTTTTGAATTAACTTACCTAATTATGAAGAATCCCTTAAACTTTCCCTTTAAATCTAATTCAGGCTTCTCTTTCCAGACTGATTCAATTAAGATTCATTTTAACTGTGGAACCCTGTCCTCCTAATTGTTCTTTTTAAGTCCTTTAAAAGACATGTATCAAATTCCCAAGTGCTGTCTGCCTTCTCAGTTTTACCTCCAATTCCTCACCTAATGAAGCTGAAAAAGAGTGGGTGATTACATTGTTCCTTTATTTTTATTGGACCTGCCCAGGAGAATTTGTCCAATTCTGCTGAAATACTACTAACTTGAAATTTTCACAAGGACTTAAGAAACATTCTGCATATGTATAGGATGTGGGAGAGTTATGTCCAATGATTTTTTTATTAAAAATATATTAATAGCAAAGAATATAAAAAGATTGTATATATGTGTATAACTGAGTCACTTTGCTGTACAGCAGAAATTAGCACAACATTGTAAATCAACTGTCCTTCAATTAAAAACAAAACACCATGCCACAGTAAAAAGAAAAACAACATATAAATAATAAATAAAAAATTCCAGAGCAAGTGTTTTAGCGGTGCTAATGCAAAAACAAACAAAACGAAACAAAACAAAATATACTAAGTGCCCATTATATGCCAGACACTCCTCAACATGCTGTTGTTTCCATGGTGAAAAAGACAGCTGTGGTACTTGCCTTTGGTCCTCACTTCAGTCCAGTGAGAAAGATGCTGGGGCAGGTGGTGGTCCTATGATGTGATGCATGTTGTGCCAGAGACACGCCCAGAAGATTGTGTTGGCAAAGAGACGGGACACTTCTTTCTGCTTAGGGAAGAGGTGTCACAGAAGGCTTCCTGGAGGAGGTGACACTTAAGCTCTGCCAGAAAGATGAATACGAATATAAAATATCCAGAAGGATTAATTGGACATCATTCAGTTGCTAGGTAGAGATACCAAAAAGAATAAGTTTAAGCACAAAGAAAGAATTTATTGACTGCCATAAGTGAGGGGTTCAAGGGACTGCCCAGGTATGGGTGGAACCCTGATCTAGACAATGTCTACAATTCTCTTGTTCTTACACATATATTTTATTTTCTTGTTTGTTGCTTTAGAATTTTTCTCCCATTCAGGCAAGTGGAATACGCTAAGCTGATCCAGGCTTGCATGGTCCTTGTACAAATGGGTACTCTGCCAGGATCCACGTCAGTTCTCCAGAAAAGGACACTGAGTGGTCCTGTTTCGGCCACATCCCTATTCTCTTACTCACTCATGTATTCAGGCATCCACTGCAGTTAATTAGAAGCACTGTTCTCGAGTTTATATCTGGACTCTTGAAATTTGTGCACCCAGGTCAGCCTGAATCACCAGGCTCCCATGAGGCTGGGGAGACCAGCCATATCATTAGCATTCTCACCGTGCTGGAGAAAGGAATCCCTTTAAAAATATTTCTGGACAAATTAAAAATGATGCTATATGTGTTACACCATGCAAAGATAAGGAGGGTCATCCTGTGTGAAGTCCTAGAGTTAGAGCCATCAGGGTCCATTAGGGTAATGCCTGCACACTTCCAGATGCACAAGAATCACCCGCGGAGATTGATTCAAGGTGGATTTGGATTCAGTAGATCTGGGGTGGAGCCCGAGACTCCGCAGCTCCCTGGTGAGCTGATACAGCTGGTCCATGGACTATGCCTTGAGCAGCAAGGCATCAGTAATCCAAGTCATTTAATATGGTTGGAGTTTAGGTGACAAGAAAGGGTCAAGTGGTAAAGGAGACGAGAGCGATGAGAAATATTGCAAGGTAAAGAGTAAAGGCTGAACCCCAGAAGGCCTGTACCCTCAAGTCCCTTGTTCAGTTGTTCTCCATTTGCCTGATAGATCCATTTCTCACCTTACTTGGTGCCCTGGGAGGCTGCCCTGGTGGACTACATCATCTGGGCAGCGTTTCTAGTTTCTAGTTGCTGGTGGGAGGCACCAGCAGATGATTAGAGTAAAAGGGGCCACCGTATTTGCTCCCACTGCTCTGTCCTTGTCGGACCAGAGCCTGGGTAGCAGCTGGTGCTTCTACCTATGGCCACAGCTCCCAGGCGGAGATGGTTCCCCTGCAGCTCCCATCAGGTTCCGGAACACTGCGCTCTCGCCCTGACCCTGGATCCAGGGGGTGGTGGCTGGTTCCAGCTGTGGTTGGTTCCTGGGTGAACATCACCGCTTGATGTTGTCTGAGCCCTGCTGGAGTGTGCCATCTGTTCTCTGCTGGGACTCCCTGATGCACCTCTCATTCCGTGTCTGTAAAATGGGCTAATAATGGCTATGCTGCCTGGTTCTTGTGAGATTTATAGAAAAAAATTTATCGAACGTGCCCTCTGTGGTGCCTGGACGTGTGAACTCTTCACAATTGAACACTAGAAAGGCTCATTGCTTCTCAGTGTTCACACACTCCTTCTTAGACAGTATCATTCACCCTTCTCCTGAGAATGCGCTGTTGGGACCCTTAGACTCTGGCCCCCAGGCCACAGCTGGTCAGGCCAGAGGTAAGTCAGTAGCCCAAACTAGGCCAATCAGCCTCTGCCTGCAGGGAATCTGGAGTCCAGGTCTCGGAGCCTCGTAGGACTTTGTCGTGCTCTTCATCTGGAAGACCGTGTAAAGCTATGGATATGAGGCCTCACTTGTTTTCAGAGCAGGTAAGGAAGTGGGGAACAGTGAGCAGGAGAGATTAAAAGGTAAGGGGAGAGAAAGACAGGGAGAGAGGGGGAGAGAGAGGGAGAGGTGCCTTGGCGTCTGATTGATTTCTTATTCCCATTTCTAATCCCTCCTGAGGTCCAGCTTCCTTTGCAAGACGTGAGGCTTTCCCAGCATCCTCAAGGCTTTGTGGGTGACCATCTACACAGACAAGTGGGTGATGTGGTCATTTTCCCTTGAACCCGGTGGCAAAGGAGTAGCCCCCTGAACAGAACCTCTGATGGATTAGGAAGGAATAAGGGGTAGCTGGCAAAGCAGAAACCAAGGCTAGTTAGAGTGAAACAAGCACGTAATTCAGTGTAATTTGAGCCCTGGAGAAACAGTCACTTCCCTGGGGTTTCTCCTGGGATGTTTACTGGCCCCCTCCCGAGCAGAATGGAAAAAACAACAAGAACAAGTTCTCTGACTCAAAGGGACAACTTGTCATTTCTCAGCATTCCTGTGATTTTGGGCTCAGCCAGCTCCAGTTCAAAGTGAATCTGTCTTTGGGCACAAAAACTCAGCTCCAAGCCTGTGAGTGTAAAGCGTAGCTGCTCATCCAGCCCTGACTGCCCCTCAGTGCTCTGATAGCATGTCTGGAGCCCCAGCCCGGTTACTGGCAAAGCCTCTCAGCTTCTCCAACATCACTGAGGACTCTCAGGGCTGGAAGAGGGCTCAAATCGTGCCTTCCGGTTGTTCTCTCGCGATCTTTGTTTTTCTTGATTTTACCTCGCTCTGCTTTCCACATGGCCTTCAGCAACTGCTGCACACGCTCTGTCTTGCTTTTTTTCCAAATGGAGAATATTCACATGACTTATACTTTCCAAAATTACTAACATGAAGCCATTGTAGACAACAAACTTTTCCTGAGTGCTGAGGATGTTGGAGGATGATTATGGCTCAGAATAGAACAGGTGAGACATTACAGTAAGCTGGGCCAGGACGTATATGCCCCCGTGAGCTGACTCTCATTGGTTGTCTTTCTCCATATGACCTGGCTGATCTTTCTGCTACTGGTGCCAGCCTTTTACCCTTTACCCTTTACCTTCGGCCCTTACTGAGCCTGTACCCCTCTTGTTCAACTGCCCTAGGGATCTTGAAAATCGTCTGTTTGGAGAACTGACAGAGACCCTATTAATTTGTTATGCAGAAAAAAATCCCCTCCTTAGGTATACCTCAAATCAGCTTCTGGCTCTCACTTTGTATTTTGAAAGATACCTATTCATGAGCTTTCCTAAACAAAGAACAATTGTCTTCCTAAGAGAATTCTTCTATCCTCCTGAAGCCAAGTGTCTAAGCTACAGCCAGCTTTAAAAATCCAACACACCCGGGGCACACAGACACACACAGGCTCAGGACATCCCGCTTTTCGCTCCGTGTAGTATGAGTGGGTTCCAGTCACTTCCTTTCCAGCTTTAGTTTCTCATGAATTGATGAATGAAAAGCAAAGGTGCTGTCAACAACCAGTAACTGTGCTCCGTCCACCAACAGAATGGAGTAGTGTGTCAATCAAGCGATGATCTTATGCCCTGACTAGGACATATCACCACCTAGGCCCCCGTATTTTAAGGGAAATTAAACAAGATTTAGTGGGTGGATTCTTCCAAAGGAGGGAAGAAATGCCCTCGCATTCCCGGGCTTAGTTAGCTGGCTTGCTTGTTTTGTTGCCAGGCCCTCAGTTTTCCCAGGTTTTTATATCAAGACATATATTCATGTCTTTACTGTGAGCCAGTTATGAACCAATCAACTAGACGGAATCAGGTGAGCAACGTATGAACAACTTTAGCCTCACCATCCTAGAGGGCCAGGGAACTTGTCGTGAAGTGACCTGAGGACCTTTATCTGTGATTCCAGGGCTTGCCTTCAGACGGAGATGGTTCTCTGCTTGCTGTGACATTCTCTGTTTCCTCCTCTCTCTGTTTCTCCCTTCCTAGGACTAGAACTCTGCCTCACTTTCCCTCTAGCTCCTCACTAAGACTGAACGTTCTCCCTGCCTGGTAGAATGGCGCCCAGAGACCACGCCTAGTACTTTCCAGATTCTACTCTCAGGACTCCTCCAATCTCTGTACTGCTTCCCCTTCTTGGAACACACCCACCAAGGACCATATGAAAGGGAATGTACCTCCTTCTCTCCGTATTTACTCTCTTAGTGTGATAAGTTGGCTTTGACCCATTCCTTATACTTATATTCCAGCTCTCCCCGCCCCGCATCTTCATTCTCTTACTTTTTACCCTCAGTGCACTTTAGTTTGGGTCATGAGTGCTGCTACATATTCTAGTTCCAGCTTTGACTGTTTTCCACCCGAATTTGGGTTCTCCCTTTGCCAGATTAGTCCCCAGCATCCACTTACCTTGGTGTTATTTTCCTTCCAACGTGGTCTTCTCCATCTGTAGGGTCAGAGCTGGACATCTGCTTCCTGAACTATCCAGATGTACCAAACTATCCAAAGAGTCTTTGGCCCCAAATGGAGAGATTATTAGAATAGCATGTCAGATTTCCTTCTGACTTCAGGCGTTACCTGTCACCTGGCCTTCTGTCACTGCCCTTCTAGGTCTGACAAAGCATCTCTTTCTTGTTTTTTTTTCGTTTTTTTGTTTTTAATTTTTTGGCCGCACTGCACGGCATGTGGGATCTTAGTTTTCCGACCAGGGCTTGAACCCGCGTGCCCTGCATTGGGAGAGCAGAGTCTTAACCACCTGACTGACAGGGAAGTCCCTCTTTCTTGGTTTTAACCTCTGCTGGAATCCTGCCTTTCATTGAATTCTACACTAATGTCACATTGTGAATGTGGCTACAGTTAATGTGGATTATGACATTTATTGCAACTCAAAAATATATCTGACTTTGTCCTTTGAGTACTTAGTAGGATTACACAGCCCTTCTCCTTTGAAGTTAAACATGTGACTGATGTTAGCCAACACAATGGAGCAAAAGTGATGAGCTTTGCTTCATGGAAGGAAGTTTAAGGCCCTGGGTACAATTTGCATAGCGCCAGTCCTCTGTGACGACACTGTAAGCCCATGTGGGAGGAGAGCCTCTTATGGCCGATATACCTGGCCGACTATGGTTTGGGTCACGTAGCCTAAGAGAGAAATAACTCCCCTCTTTTTTAAAGTACCGTAATGTGAGATTGCTTGTTGCTGCAGTATAACCTTGCCTTATCCTGACTAATACAGTGATTGCATCCTCTCTCTGGGCTCTAGTTTATTCATTTGTAAAAGGATGTAGTTGGACAAATTATCACTTAAGTTTCTTTCATCTTTGTCATTCGAGGACTCTACATCTTATCTGACAGCATCCAGGCAAGAGTGGTGGCCCGTTATTTATTCCTCTTGGAATGTTTCCATGAAGCTCATGAATGATTAAGATATGTGTCTGGATAACACCCAGTGGCGATAGAAATGAGCCAGCTGGCTAAACAATTGTAAACTGTAATCAGGGTGTGTACTCCAGATGCTCAAATATTATTGTCAAATGTCCAAATAAATGCCCATCACAATTTGGATGCTGAGATTTTTCTTTTTCTTAACATGATTTTTACTGGCTGTCAAACTAATTTATGGAAAGCCCATAATGCAAGTGTCACATTGTTTTATTAGGGACATATGAGCATTGTGGAAAGTGTTTATGAAACCAAGCATGCAGGAGAGATAAATAATACACCAATAAAATACCAGAATCACAAGAGCAATTTTTTCAAGGGGAAGCACCTTACCATTGAAACAACTTTTTTATAATATTTACAAATATGGTTGACTATATGGTTTTCCTTGTGCTTAGTATCAATTATTATTATATTTTAAAATTTATTTATTTCATTTATTTATTTTTGGCTGCGTTGGGTCTTTGTTGCTGTGCGCAGGCTTTTCTGTAGTTGCGGCGAGTGGGGGCTACTCTTCGTTGCGGTGCGCAGGCTTCTCATTGCGGTGGCTTCTCTCGTTTCTGAGTATAGGCTCTAGGCGTGCGGGCTTCAGTAGTTGTGGCTCGCGGGCTCTAGAGTGCAGGCTCAGTAGTTGTGGTGCACGGGCTTAGTTGCTCTGGGGCATGTGGGATCTGCCTGGACCAGGGCTTGAACCCGTGTCCCCTGCATTGGCAGGTGGATTCTTAACCACTGTGCCACCAGGGAAGCCCTATTATTATTTTTTGACTAAGGAAGAGTAACATGGAGAAAATCTATTTACAGACTTCCTTGATTTGATTATTTTACAGCAGATTCCATGCAGAAATTTTGGAATCAGACCGACTGACTTCGAATTTTGATTTTGCCATTGTTCATAATGTGACTTAAGCTCTCTGTCTTAGTTTCTTGATTTGTAAAATGAAGATGCTGTTCGTTATATTTCAAAATAAATTGCCGATAAAATTAGAGTATGCATATATAGTCATTAGCAGAGCAATATTGACATCATTCTTGCCGTTATCATTGTCCTCATAGAAAAGACATACATACTGGCCTCTGATGACTTCACACGGCATTGATAACACACTTTAACATTATCAGATTCTACTGACATCAAACAGCCACAAGGTAAGATTAACTGCCCTAATGCTGCACTCTGTCATTTTCAAGACGACTTCACCCACAGATTATCACAGGGGCTTTCTCATAAAACCCAGCTTAGTGAGTTAATCAACCTTCGAGAGGTATTAGAGGACAGAATGGATGTACATTTCAAAGGAGCTTTAGCCCTAAATCGTCCCAAATCACATGTCTGAACAATTTTCTTCTACATCACAGTTAACTTGTTGGTCACAATTTATTGAACAGCTTTTACCTACTTTGGTTCTGGAATAATCCTTGCCATCCATCCTCGTCAATTTAACAAATGCTTCCCTCTCTTCCTAAGGTTGTCCGTGAAAGGGAAGGGACTTCATTTCACCTGTAAAGATTTAAGTGTTTGAGTGGTGGTTATCTTCCAGAATTTAAAAGAAATCCCATTCTTTGAAAAAAGAATCAAGAAGTATCAATATTTATCATGGGTAAATTTTATCTGGCATCAAAATAGTATAATAATAGCTAATAATTATTGAGTTCTTACTATTTGCCAAGCACTGCTATGTGCTTTACATAGAGAAATCATAATTGCCCTGTGAGTTTCTGTCTAGTGATATCCTTTTTATTTAAAAGTTATTTTTTATGAGGTAACATTGGCTTACAGCATAAGTTCCATGTGTACAACCTTATTTTTCTACTTCTGTATATGCTACAGCATGCTCACCACCAAAAGTTTTGTTCCCATCAAGCACCATATAGTGAATCCCCTTTACCTGTTCCACCTTCTCCCTAACCCCTTCACTTCTGGTAACCACTACTCTGTTCTCTGCATCTATGTATTTGCTTTTGTTTGGTTTGGTTTGTTCATTGATTTAGTTTTGTTGTTGTTGCTTATATTCCACACATGAGTGAAGCAAAATTTCATCTTTCTTTATGGCTGAGTAGTATTCCATTATATATAAATATATATTATCCTTTTATCCATTGATGGGCACTTAGGTTGTTTGCAAATCTTGGCTATTGTAAATAATGCTGCAATGAACTTAGAGGTGCATATACCTTTTGGAATTAGTGTTTTCATATTCTTTGGATAGATACACAGAAGTGGGATATCTGAATCATATGGTAGCTCTATTCTTAATTTTTTTGAGGAATCTCCATAATGTTTTCCATAGTGATTGCACCAATTTACACTCTCACCAACAGTGTGTAAGGGCTCCCTTTTCTCCACATCCTCACCTATACTTGTCATTTTCTGCCTTTTGGATCATAGCCATCCTAACAGGTGTGAGGTGATATCCCACTATGGTTTTGATTTGCATTTCCCTGATTATTAGCGATGTTGAACATCTTTGCGTGTGCCCGTTGGCCATCTGTATGTCTTCTTTGAAGACGTGTCCATTCCGCTCCTCTGCCCACTTTTTATCTTCTTTTTAAAACTGTGGAAAGAGCCCAGTGGGTTTGGGCAGCCCCCTAAGATCTTTTAGCTGGTAAGTGAAGAGTTGATATTCAAAGCCAGATTGGCTGACTCTATAGTTTGCACTTTAATCCCTGTGTACACTTCTGCCCCAAATGTAAGAGACGTTCCATGATGGAAGCAGAGGAAACAGCCAAATCCAGTCCAAGTGCCTGGGCTGCATCATCAGACTTGGACTGTATATAATGAATTATATATCGATACATAGTAAGATGCACATTACATTATATTATATATACTGAGATATATCTATATCTCACTGTGCTATAACTTTTTCATCTTAAGAAATGAATAGAAGACACTGAATAGTTGGTACATCTCTGAACTTTTGAGTATAAGGTGGCTCCTGGTTTTTTTAGAGGAAGCATACAATTTATAGGTAATTCATTAGCTGTAAGTTCTTTCTTGGATGCTTACTTTCAAGTGTTTTTCAAGTGTCTTTTCTTACCCCAAATATAAATTTCATGAAGGCAAAAATTTGGGGTCTGTTTTATTTGCTTATTTGTCACCGTGCTAAAATAGTGCTTTGTATGTGCTCAATAAATATTTGCTGACCAAATAAATACATTGTCTCGAGCTCTTCCTGTTTGTCGCATCTGCTAACCGCCCCACTTAGTGGTTGCTGTGTCCTCCTGTGGTTTTTCATTTCTGACTATGAGCTCACTTTCAGTGGGTGTTAAGTCTGTTGGAGAATTATCTGGGCCCCCATTTGTGGAGCATTCATTTAGACAGATTTAGACAGATTTGTGTCTATATCTGCTTCAGAGAATTGGGAGAGTATGATTTCATTGATCCTGGAGCAGTTTTAAAATATTTACTTATTTAATACGCAGACCATATACTCTCACAGGGCAGGCCTGAGTTTTGCGTATCAGGCATGACTGTATGCTTTCTTCCTTCTTTCTTTGGCCAGCGGGTAGAGTTTTTGTTCCGTTTCACATAAAGGCCGGACATTTGTACTTTTGGTTCTCTAACAGGTAGCTCTCATGTGCACAGGAACCCTGGCTGGTACTTCATGACCTTTTCTGATGCTTAAGATCTCTCCCCCAGGCATGGAATTGCAGATTTGGTCCTGATTCTCCCATAAATCCTTTAGGTTTGTCATCTCTTTACCGATGTGTTTGCTCTTCATCCCTTTATTGGATTAACCTCACTTTATGTATGAAAAAATGATAAATTTTGGTTAGGTTTTATCCAGCATTCTGTTTGTTGTAGCTCGGAGATAGAGAATTCTTATGTCGGCTCAGTCTGTTATATTGAATGGAAATCCTCAGCAGCACGGTGCCTCATGAAAGTCTTGCTGGGGATAATACTATTAAAATTGTCAGTTTTCTTATTAGTTCCCACCTCAATTCAACCCTGTTCTCATGATGGCTGGGGCTGTGTTCTATCCCTGGAGCACAGCACTGCACTCAGCATATTATAGGTCACAGGAAATGTTGACAATTGGGTGAATCAGCATTCATGCATTCATTTTCTTTCATTCTTTACCCATTTTCTGATTCCCTACGCCTCCCTCCATCATGGCTTTAGTACCTGCTGCCCCTCCCCCAGTCCCAGAAGACTCCGGGATATGTCCCAAGGCCTTGAGTATTTTTGTTCAACTTTTTCTATTTTTCCCCCAAACTAATATTCAAGGTACCATCTACTCCTGCTGCACCACGACTGTACCTCCCTGAATGTTCTGGACCCACAACTTTGGTCCTTTTCTAGAATAACCTGTGGCTTGGAATGACCTCCAAGCAAACTGGATTCTGAACTAGAGCGGGGTGCAGAGAATACAGTGTCTAGGTTGTATGGGATATAAAGGGTGAATGGCAAAAGGTGAGTCCAGACAACAGGAATATACAACCCATGCCTAGGATGGAAATTCTAAGGGTAAGGTATTATATGTATCTTGAGAGCACTGGGAATTTGGGGCTCATGCACAGAGAAGGAAACTAGAGTCTAGTTATTAGGACTGGGGTATAGAGTTAAAGCTAATGTGGCAGAAAATGAGTTGACAACAGAGGTAACTAGAGTGTGTGTGTGTGTGTGTGTGTGTGTGTGTGTGTACACATATGTGTGCATGTACACATCCTGCTTCAGGCAAGAAGAAGTTAAAACACACACACACACATACACATACATATACATATATAAATACATATATTTTTTTCTTTTAAGATGTTGATGGTCAGAACTTCAGGTACGTCAGACTCCCTAGTGGGAGCAGAAGGATGTAAAACCTGGGGACCAGGTGGTCCTATCTGCACTATGTGCCATGAAGAATTTAGCCGTGCGAAAGCATGGTTCCTTCCCTTCTCACCTCCAATCAAAGGTAGTTAGAACCACTTATGTGTGATCAGAGGAGGCCCTGGCTGGAAACAAGGAGGAATTGCCTTTATACGTGGGCTGGAAAGAAGAAATTGAGGGTGTATTTTTCCTCCCCACCTGCCCTGATTTTGCTGGGGAAACCTTATTCGGTTGTTCAGTCTCAGCAGATAAATCTGAGAATTCATTTTTATTTATATGTGTTTTCTCGGCATTTCCTCTGATAGACTTCAGTTGTAAAGAGAGTTATAAATGCTGTTTCTGCGGGCTGTTTTTACTGCACTGTATCTGTGTTATTTCAGAGAGGCCCACTGAGACTTGATTCCAAAAGGTCTTGTTGTTGGATAGAGGTCTGCTCCTTGTTAGCTGCAGCTCAGAGAATTCTTGATGGGCATTCTGGAGCAGCTCCAATTACCCAGAGTGGTCAGGGAAATCAACACACTGTGGATACAGCTCAGCTCATTCACTTCTATGCACTCAGTATCTGTGGAGTTATTCATTCATTCATGTATTTAATAGGAGTATGAATACAGATCTAAATAGAAATATATTGTATATGTGTGCCTATATCCACATAATATACTTATATACACACACACATACACATACATATCATATTAGGATATGATCCAAACTGTTTTACGATCCAAACTATTTTAAACATGTGGGACACAATATAGAACAAAAACAAATAAAAACACTCTCTTCTTGGAGCTTACATTATTATAGAAGTTGGGTGTAGAAGTAATACACTATCATAAACTATTATATCAATTGATCAATACATAATATAACTTCAGATAGAGATGATTGCAATAAGAAATAACGCAGAGTGGTGGCTTGAAGAGTGATGAGGAGGAGAGAGAGGTGGAGGGCAGGAGGCTGTTTAAGTTGGAGTGGCCAGAGTAGGCTTCCTTAAGGACCTGAAATTTTCCCGGAAACCCGGGAACTGAGAGAGCAAGCTGTGCAAAAGAATGTTCTAAGCAGAGGGGAGAACCAGTAGAAAGCCTCCTGGGTGGGAACAGGCTTGATGTTTTTTAATCGAAACAGGATGGCCACCATGGCAATCGTGCAGTGACCACCAGGTGGGTCGTAGGAGGCGAGCAGGAGGAGACAGGCAGGGACAAGGTTATGTAGGATGTTGTAAGACCTTGTAACAAATTTTATGGGTTTTGAGTTTTATTCTAATGGTAAATGTTCTGAGCAGGAAAATGACATGAAAAGATTTATGATTTTAAAGAATGCTCCGGAACTTGGCTGTAGGGGAGAAAAGTGCCAGCAAGGAACCAATTCAGAAGCTATGACATTGATGCAGGTGAGAGATGAGGGCAGTTTGGGGCCAGGTTAGCAGCAATGGGAGTGATGAGTACTTTTTTTTTTGGATGAGGAAAATTAAGCTTAAGTTCTCGACCCAAGATCATAAGGTGAAAAGTTGGTGGAACAGGATGCAAAGCCAGGTCTATCAGACTATTTTATTTCCACTGCAGCATCCCTGGAAACCTAAGTTTTACCACACAGGAATATGCTTATATGAGCAAAGACCAAGCATCCTACTCAGTTTGAGCTGCTACAGCAAAGCATCATGGATCAGGTGTCTTATAAACAACGGAAATTTATTTTTCACAGGCTTGGGGCTGGAAATCTGAGATCAAGGTGCCATCACCATGAGGTTCTAGTGGGGTCTCTTTTCCAGTTTGCAGACTACCAACTTCTCCCTACATTCTCACATGGTGGAAAGAGCAGAGAGAGAGCTCTCGGGGGTCCCTTTTATAAGGGCACTGATTCCATTCATAAGGGTTCCACCCTTGTGACCTACTTACCTCCCAAAGACCCCACCTCTTAATACCAGCACATTGGGTGTTAGAATTTTAACCTATGAATTTTGGGGAGCAAACAAACCCATTCAGTCTGTATGCCAAGGATGATATTCTTTATATATATCATTTCATACCCCATTCATCCTAAAGGCTTAACGGTCACCTATGGACTGATTGACCTGACAATGACACAGGTCAGTGTGGATACTTTTGTTTTTTTAAATTGCTTTGATAGAATTTTATTCATTTCCTCTCCTTTCCTCCATCTCTCTCCCTCCCTCTCTCCCTCTCTCTCTCTCTTGCTCATGAAGAAATAGTGCCATGCTTTGTCTGAAAAAACCTCTTCCACTTTAGCTTTAACTCTGCGTCTCAGGAATGGAGCCCTCAGAGTTGGCAGGCAAATCCTTGTCCCTTTGGCAGATGTGGCTCCTCAATATTGTGCACATTGGCAAGCTGTACCTTAACGGTTCCTCACAGTGCACGGTGCCAACAGCTCACGGATCAAGCGCTCCCTAAACAGTAGTATTCCCTGACATGATGGATCATTATAGTTTCATTACAGTCTTTTGAGTCAATGACGCGGGAAGAATGGGCTATCCTTTTCAGCCCCTTGGGAAGGAGAGCTATTTTGGCTCCCAGTGGAACCACCTGCCATTTTATCCATGTCCACCATTTTAGAGTTTCTCCCTCAGGCTCTAGTACCTGCATTGGGCTATCACACACAAGGAGCCACATTTTTTATGATTTTCAGTGATATAACAATTACCTTAGCATTTTCCAGTGCATTTATGATGTGAGGAAAGAGCACCAAACTGATAAATCAGAATAGCTAGCAGCTGGTTGGGAGTCTGGTCATGCCATTTGCTCTGTGATTTTAGAAGAGTAACTATTTAATATTGATTGTTATTGAAGTTATTCCTACTCGCTTTAAATTCTGATTTAGAAAATCTACAAGCATTGATGTTGTTAATATTTTTATCTATGTTCTGTCATTTAGCAAAAGAGGGATGTTGAAATCCCTGTATTTGACTGTAGATTTGTCTGTATGTCCCTTTAGTTCTGTCAATTTTTGCTTTGTAAAACTTTTTGAAGCTCTATTATTAGTTTAATATAGAGTATGATCGTTACACCGTCTTGATTAATGTAATCTTTAACCATTGTTAAATGCATTTGCTTAGTAATATTCTTTCCTTTTGAAGTATATTTTGATGACTATTAATAGAGTCACATCTTTTTCTGTCAAAGTTTTTACAATGTATTTTTTTCTATCCTTTTATTATCAGCCTGTTTGAAGTTTCTTATTAATAACTGGTAACCAGGTTTTGCTTTGTATCCAATTTTACAACTTCTGCCTTTTAATTGGTTTGCTTAGTCTCTTTATTTTTAATATAAAGATATATGTTGGGCTTAATTCTACTGTATTTCCTGTTTGTTTTCTATTTATCCCATTTACTTTTTGTTTCTCTGCATCTCAGTCCTTTCTTCTGTTTTTGAATTTTTAGTATTTAGTATCTTTAAATTTTTGAATTTACCTCATTGACTTATTTGTTATAGCTCATATTTTTCCGTGGTTGCTCTAGATATTACAACGTGCATGCTAACATTTCATATTTTTCTTAAGGCAAAATTATACTACCACATGAAAAATGTAAGATTCCTATAATAGTATATTTCCATTTTACCTCTCCCACTCAGAGTCAGGACAAAGGTGAAGTGAGTGAGGTACAAACATGACCCTGAGGGTGAGTGCCTCCTTAAGTCTTGTGTCCTAGGTGCCTCACTCTCCTCACCCTAGTCTCAGCCCTCCTCTCACCCTGATTGTCTGATATTTTATGCTATGGACCTACAAATTGTTATTATACTAATTTTAAACACTCAATGGCCTTTAAAGAAATTATAAAAACACATAATTGTGTGTGTGTGTGTAAATAAAAAGGTATATTGGCCCTTTTGCTTCTTTTTAGTATTTCCTGAGATCTGACTTTCATAAGGTATCTTTTAGCATTTTTGCGGTTTAGGTCAGCTGTAGACAAATATTCTCACCTTTCATCCATCTGAAAGTGTCTTTACTTTGGTTTCCTTTTTGAAGAGTAATTTCGCTATATAAAAAATTCTGAGTTTATATATATTTTCTTGTTTCAGCACTTTAAAGATCTCACCGTTTGACTATAAAATATGTATGTGCGATTTCCTTTGTATTTATATTGTTTGTGATTTGCTGAGCTTCTTGGTTCTGTGGGTTGATATTTTTTTCAAAAATTTTGAAAAATTGTTGGAAACTCTCCAATTCTCTCTCTTCTTTCCTCTGATACACCAATTACATGTGTTATATTAATAATTTTGTTCCAAAGGTCTTGGATGCTAGAACTCATTTTTACTGAATCTCTTTTTCTCTTTGTGTTTTATGTTGAGAAATGTCTATTGACTGTCTTCTGGTTCAGTGATCCTTTCCTTGATGTACTCAGATTGTTTTGAAATCCACAAAATAATATCATTTTTTATTTCTAGCATTTCACTTAATCCTTTTATTAGTTTCACCTCCCTGCTGAAATTCTCCATCAGTTCATACATGTGAACTTTTCCCACTAGATCTTTTAATACATTTTTTCATACTTATTTTGAAATCATAATGTGCTAATTCCAACATTAAAGCCAACAAAGACCTGCTTCTATTGACTAATTTCTCTCTAGGTCATGAGTCATATTTTCTTACATTTTTCATACGTTCCTAATTTTTAATCACTTGCCAGACATTCTGTACAAAATGCAGCAGCTAAGGAAACAGATGATATTTACCTCCAGAAGAGGGTACACCCTTTCTTCCATCAGGCCACTCATGAGTTGGCTTGAGTCAAACTACTCTGAAGTTGAACTGAGTTTGGCTACTGTGTGGAGAATGAAGTTAAGATTGCAGGAGAATGAGAGTGGCATCAGGAAAGCCATGTGGAAGGCTTTTCTGTTCCCCAGAAAAAGCAAATGGTGGCTGAAACCAGGGTGTTAGCAGTGGAGAGGACAGTGGTCCAATTTTAGGCATGAACAAGTATGGGCAGAAATGAGGGCACACTGTGAGTACAAAGCATCCCTAACCTGGGCTAGAACAGATGTGCAAGTGAGAAGGACGGAAGGATTGAGGAATGATGACCTCAGGGTTTACCGGCCGGCTCTGCCTCTTCAGGATTGATCACATGGCAAACACATCACCCATTTCTCCCACAAGCCCAAACACAAAAGATGGCAAATAGTAGGTGTACGCACAAAAAAATGCCTACCGAATCACACAAATTCCGCCTGATCTGCCATATCTTTCAAGCCTACCTCAGTGTTCCCTGAGCTCTCTTAGACTAGCCCCATCTACCAGTAGCTTGCTGTAAATAAAAGATGAAAAATTATTTCAGGGGCAGCGGAGTGATTTTAATATCCCATGATATTAATATCCTGTCAAAGATGCTGCCACCCAGCGAAACTCTCTTGCTTGCTTTACTTAATTCTGTAAGAAGAAAAGCCACAGTGGCCTTGATGAATCCTCACCTGTAGTTCCGAGACATCTAAATATTTCAAACCCCTCGTGCACACCATAATCCTGCCCAGGAAGAAGCAAATAGTTCTCAGTATTTTCTTTGTTCAAACTGCATTATACATTTCTGGACTTACAGATCATAACTCTGCCACCTATGCATGACAGGCAGGAAGATTACCACAGAAAGGAACTGATAAAAATGTTTGCAGAGAGACATGTTCATTCTTAGCAAGACAGAGGGCGTTTGGGTCACGATTATCAGTGTCCAAAGATGGGGGGGGTGGGGGGCAGGTGGAAACTAGATAGGGTGTACAGGGTCTGGAATTATTGAGCTGCTTTAAGTTACAATATATCCTCGGCTTTCCTCCATTTACTGTCTACTTACTAGGCAGGCTCTCTGTGAATGCCTCAAGCCACAGGGTTTTCCCGCCTCATTTTCTTTCCAAGTATTAGCAAATTACCCAAGGAAGGGCAGTTCCTGGGCTCATGGCAAAACTCCTTTAAAACCAGCCAAGCCACACTCTGAAGGAACTGCCACCTCTCTTACAATTAAAACCAGCATCTTCAAAGCTATCCATGCGAAACATCATTATTTGGGAGGTCTAGCTTCTGTCTGTCTCTGCTTCCACACTGGCCTCGGGGCAAGGTCAGTGTTGCTTTTTTGAGCCTCTAGACCAAGAATGGACATTCCGTATAACCACTTATGTAGTGGAACAAGGCTGACACATTAAAGTGAGAGTTTACTAAAGGCTTGGTGTTAATCAAAAAATGAACACTGAAAGTCATGTACCACTCAATAATCTGATTTTCAAGGTGTGGCTTGCTTTCTAGGGCTTACGGGCTAGATTTTTCTCACCATACACAGACTCCCTCTCATGTGGTAGGTGTTATTTCTACACTGTCTCCCCAGAGCCTAAATACCTAAGGTCCTGGCAGTCCGGACCTAAAAGATGAGGGCACAAATCCAAAGAGAGACGCAGGATCTTTGTCTCCCATCTGCTGAAGGATTCTTTTCTGAAGCCAGGGTTATATCGTGAAGTTCTGTCCTCATTTGTGCAAACTATTCTCATTCTTCACCAGAATTAGGTTCTTTCAGCGCACGTCTATCCAGAAAAACACAGTGGAAACTCCAAATTTTCCCTAGAGCTATACCACAGATGCTGCAAGGACCAGGACTGAGAGTGAGTCTGGAGCCCTAAGAGTGGTTGCCTTCAATGCCACCTGCCCACATATTCATAACTCCCCACAGTGACTAATGTCTAATGAGTACCAGTGATGGGGTCCATGTCCTCCAGCTGAAGACTACAGGCACACACTGGGGTCTAACAACGCTGGATTTATGAGTTGCTGAAGGAAGGGTACCACACACCTCAGGGAACCATGGGACCTTCAGTAAGATGGTGTTAGGAGGCACTGGTTACAGGATTTGGACTTGTGTTAGGTGATTTGGGGAAAGTTCAAGGGATTTTCTCTGTTGTGTCTTGCTGTCAGGAGCTTGGAGTAATACAATGATTGGATGCCAATAATTTTTAATCTAGGCAGTAGGAAGAATGAAGTGGATCACAGCTAAAAGCTAAGAGCTGTCACAACTACACAACTACTCCTTTTTTTTTTTTTTTTTTTTTAGTCCCCTCTTTTGGATGAGGGTAGATGAGGTCAGGCTTTTGGATGAGGGTAGATGAGGTCAGGCTGTAGGCATTTGTTCGGGGTATCCAGATCTTCATCGCTGCCGTCTTCTGCTGACATGAATGTTCTAGAGAATGTTTTTTGGTAATTGGGCTGGAATTCATTCCTCCTGTTTCTTTTCCTTTTTTTTTTTTTTTTTTTTTTTGCATTCCATTTATTTAAGTTTTGCTCGTCTTCTTAATAAGAACGTTACTTTTTTTTTTTTTTGCGGTACGCGGGCCTCTCACCGCTGTGGCCTCTCCCGTTGCGGAGCACAGGCTCCGGACGCGCAGGCTCAGCGGCCACGGCTCACGGGCCCAGCCGCTCCGCGGCATGCGGGATCTTCCCGGACCGTGGCGCGAACCCGCGTCCCCTGCATCGGCAGGCGGACTCTCAACCACTGCGCCACCGGAGAAGAAGCCCCTCCTGTTTCTTGATTGAAGGATAAATCATTGAATCATCTGGTATACAAATGGCTTTGCAGTTGCATTTAAGGGTCTGAATAAGAGGCACAGGCCAATCGTAACACAAGTGATTACCAGAAACAAAACGGCTATCAGTTCTTGTAGGAGATCCTAAAGCCAGGAGCTTAGATTACCAAACCCAGGCTACAAGAGCACGTCTCAAATCTCAGCGAGGGTTGTTCTAGAGAGCCAGATGGCTGTTTCTTTTATCTTAGCCACAGACTGTTCTACTTGACTGGCTATATTTATATAGGTGTGGCAAGACGTGTTTCTAGGTCAAACTCCTTCTTGGCTAGCTGAAAGAACAAGTGGCTACATGATCCTTCACCACAACTTTTGTTTGTCAAGTCTTCAGGGAAGCTGCTGTGTCATGTATGACTTTGGCGTGGGTCAGAGGTGACTTCTGAATGTCTTTTTCCCGGCTGTAGTATTATTCCTGTCATAGGAACTCAAGCTCCCTATCAATTAGAGCTCGAGGTGAATCCTTCTTTTTGGTCCATGACGTGGTCATGAAGAGGACCAGTTAAGTTAGCTATATCAACATGAGTGATCTTATCCAAGAAATCTCTCTAGACTTTTCTGTAATTCCAGTCTGTGCTTGTATAAACACCTTTCCTTTAAAAACGCACACCTATCACTCGGCACAAGCCACAGGACTGGTTGATCTTGAAAACGCTATAAACGTGAGTTGGCACCCAACCAAAAACCTTCTGTTGCCTCTTTAGAGAGACAGGAAAGCATAAAACAATGCATTTCATTTTGAAAGAAAGGAAAGAGAATGGACTATTTGAACACCTACTCTGTGCTACCTGCTAAGATAATTTGCAATCATTTATTTTAATTCTCCCAACAACTTTATGAGGCTCAAGTGCTAGATTTTCAGGAAAAATAGGTAGAGCGGACTCTGCTCCTTGTGTCTGCCCTGTTAATCATGCCTCTCTTGTTTGGAAGCAGCACACTCATAATAATTCCCTTTGGGAAATTAACCTTCTCTTTGTCCATGGGATTCTGATGGAGTTAATCTCACCCGTTACTGCTAAGGGTGGGTGTACGGACCAGAACTGACCCATCAGAGTGGTTGATTTGGGGTGGCACGTGAGACCCAATTTGGTCTAATCAGAGCGAATCTTGGACAAGTCTTTTCGAGCAAGTAAGACAGTGAGGACGTTTTCCTTGTGGAATTCTAGGCAAGAGGGATAATGTACGTGTGGAGATACCAGAGGTCACCATCTCAGAGGCCCTCTGGAGAAAAACAAAGGAGCACAAAGCAGTGACGGAGAAAGTGTGGCACTAAATCGTCTGAATTTATGTGACTATGAAGACAGCTGTGTTTGAAGCCATTTTCCACCTGACTTCTCAGTCCTGCAAGCCGGTGAAACTTTTCTTTGTTTTCCCTTCAGCAACTTGGGTCAGGTCTTTTTCTCACTGAAAACCTGTAACCACGGAGTTGTTATAGGGGGTGGTGAGGAGGGTCGGCGAGGTGCAATTTCTTGCCGAAATTGAAGCCGGTATTAGGACAACTAGAGTCTGACAAATTAGTTTGACTCAGAGGTCCACGCTCTGCCCGTGCCTGGTGACACAGAGAGTGGAGTGGGCGCTCGGAAAACTCAGGTGAAAAGGAAGCGTCGTGAAGAAGACACGAAGGATTGGTAAAGCTTTGAGAAACTATGGTGAGTAGAATGTCCTTTGGCATTTTGTATTGCGCTACACTGTCCCTGCGGATCACAATCAAACGTGTCTCTCTTTGTGGCAGGAGCACCATTCTAAGGACAAAGGCAAGCATTGTCAATAGACCGGGAGGCAAGCCACATCACTCATGTGTTTTGCAAGCCCTGGATTTTGAGAGGGCCAAGCCTATTCAAGAGTCACTTTTTTTTTAATTTTTTATTTTTATTTTTATTTTTTGTGGTATGCGGGCCTCCCTCTGCCGCGGCCTCTCCCGTTGCGGAGCACAGGCTCCGGACGCGCAGGCTCAGCGGCCACGGCTCACGGGCCCAGCCGCTCCGCGGCACGCGGGATCCTCCCAGACCGGGGTGCGAACCCGGTTCCCCTGCATCGGCAGGCGGACGCGCAACCACTGCGCCACCAGGGAAGCCCCAAGAGTCACTTTTTTAAAAAATAATGTGAATCATCTCAAGGGGAAACACAGTTATCACAGACTGACAAGCTCCCCACTAATTACGTTAATTTTACTTTATATCCCCAGTGTTTAGCATGGTGCCTGATACATAGAATATCCTCAATAAATATTTGTTTAGTGAATGTATAAGTAATTAACTCTACCTGGGGCACAACCTCCAAAGACCTCTTGCTCAGCTGTTTGCTCTCAATTTCCTGAGTCCAGCAGCTCCTTTCACTGATAAATGGTCTCATGGCTCCTTCAACTGTAGATCAAAGAACATCTGTCCTACAGGAAAGCAAAGTCAGTATCCTAACAGTCTGGGTTTCCATTATGCTCACAAGAGCACGTTTGGATCACTCCCTAAAACGCTATGGGTAACAATATGCTCTCCCTTCATGATGCGAACGGGGAGGGCAGCAGACTTAAAATATAAATCACGACCCGAAAGCCAGGTAATGTGGAACTATTTCATAGCTGATGAGCCATTATTCCTCCCTATCATCAATGCCTCTAAAACAGGCTCTCCTATCACCTTGTCCAACCTCCATCATAAAATTAATTACCTCTGGATAGACCCCATTTAATTGCTCATAAAATTGATCTTACTTCTCAGATTTTATGGCAACTAGTATGTCATCAGCAAAAGTGCCTAGAATAAATGGGATGCTCATTATCTACCTCGAAATAAAAGAAAATAAACCCATGATGGATGCAGGCGCGTTTGACACCTGTGTCTCTCGTACTGTAATGGATAATTGCACGGCGCCCCAGAGATCTCTGCTGGGAGGCTTCTTCACTTTCAAAAAATAGTAAAAAGGCATGTTCTTTCGATTAGAAAATTCAACGCATTTCATTTTTAAGAAGTGCTCTCGCTAATGCATGTGTTTGTCTCTCTGTTTATTCAGTTATTCAATCCAGAAGGAGTGTGGTTATAGAAAGAACACGAAACTTGGAATGAGAAGAACCTGGATTCTAATCTTACTTCCTCTGCGTAATAACCATTTACCTCGGAAAAATTACCTTTTCTCACCTATAGGTTTATCCTCAGCAAATCAAGCATCATGATATTTATTTCATAGGCTGTTGTTAGGTTTAAGGGAGATGATGAATACAGAACACCTAATAAAGCCCCTGGTCCCAAGAAGACATTTAATCAATGTTAGATGCTGTTATATGACTATCGTTGCTATTAATAAACCGACCAGGAAGCAAACATGCAGCGAGGCAGCATGATAGGAGGAGGATGAGTTTCTGTAGATCAGTGCTTAGATTCTGTGATTTATAATCTATATGTCCTTCAGTGAGTTACTGAATCTCTCTTATCGTCCACAGCCTAGAATGTAAGTGGGAATTTTAACATTTAACTTGCAGGGTCAGAAGGGATGGTGGGTGAGGGCGAGCCCAGCGCGGTGCTTATTGTAGAGATCCTGCACGCGCAGCGGCCCTGGCTGCGGCCTCATACTCCTCCTCCTGTGTCCGTTCTGAGTGCTTTGCCGAGGCTCCTGAAACGCACCTGGAGTTTACTTAACTTGCTGAAGATCCGGGCAGAAGGGCAGGACTCTGGCCCGCGGCAAAGATCCGCGATGCCTGCGGCTGAACGGAGCTCGTGAATCCGTTTCCTCTCCGGTCTCAGTGAGGACTGGTCCAGGAGGCTGGCCTGGTCAAGCGTCCACCCCTAGGTTGCTGGCCCAGAGAACATTTTCTTGCCTTTCGTCTGAAGCCTCACACCCTGTTTCTCAGCTCCTCAAACTACATGTTTGAGTTAATGGAAGTTATTTCTATTCTGAGATCACCTTCTCTCTCTTAGCTCAAACTCTTACCCATGTGGTTCCATCCATCTGGAACACAACGCTCTGCTTCCACTTCTATGTTCTTTCACTTAGATGTTCCTATTCACCCCGTAGTTTAGAGTATGTGCTGTTTCCTCTAAACTTGGACCTTCTCCTAACCCCCAGGTCTGGGTTAGATGCCCTTCTTTATCTGCATGTTATTCCCTTCCCATAATGCTTGCTGTGCTGCCTGTTCGTCTAGCTTTAATTTATAAACAAACTGTGTGAACGTACATGTCTCTCCTATTCACCTCTCTCTATGTTCAGTGTGGGCTTCCAGTAAAGACGTGTTGAAATGTTGGATAAACTATAGGCCAATACGGGAAGTTCTTAGGTCGGAGACCAGGTGATGAATCTTTGAAGGGTACCTCGCTCAGCTCAGCCCAAACGAGATAATCCAAAAGCCTTGGTCAAGTGAGTCAAGGGAAGTATCCCAGCTAAAGAGCAAGAGGTCAGAGAAGCTAAAGAGAGGTAGAGCAGGAAAAGCAATGGAAGCACCCTGGAGGAAAGACTTAGACGGGATGTGGACCTCTGCTACTCATACTAAAGTCTCCTGTTGGTTGTGGTGAGGGGCAGATAGGGCAAGTCTTAGAGGTTTCACATCAAGGGCTTGAACAAGGGGCTGAGAAGGAAAAAGAAATAGCTTCCTATTGGCATTTTCCACATATTTCCACAGGAAGTAAATACACAGTATATTCTATCAAGGACATTCATCATAGAGAAAAGATGGTTTTGTGACTAAGTGAGTTTGGAATTTTCATTATCTGAGTGAAGCCATGTGAACTATAATATTGCCAGACATCTTAGAATCTTTACAATGCTAACATGAATTTCTAAGCTTAGACCATTTTCCAAACTACACAACCATATCATCTTTTTCTTTAAAGGATAATTTCATTGACCTTGTATCCCACGAGGCATTGGTTTAGAAAACACAGCTTTTTACCATTCTTCGTTGTTTGTATTATTTTTACGGCTTCTATCATTTCAGGTGTTTATTTATACTTGCCTTGTTTTTAGAAAAGATCTAAAGCAATCAGTACACTAATGATCATTAGAGTTTTGCTTTGTTTGGGGCTTTTTACACTAATGGTTTTGTTTGACCTGGAATTTAAAACCTCCTTCATGAATTCTACTGAATGAATCAGAGGTCATTACTTCCCTCTGGCAAAGAGAAGTAGAGAGAGCTACCTTCCGAAGGTGGAGAGATGAATGAGCATTTGCAGAATCTAGTCTGGGAGCTTTTGATCTAGGATGCAGCAGACCCATGGAGCCTCACAGGGCAGGGCCAGGAAGGAGAATGGACACGACGTGGGAGATTTTGAGTCGCAGTGACTCAAAAACTTGCTTAACCTTCTGGGGTCTCAATTGTATTGAGTGCATGGCTTCAGATAATAATATCTATATCGTTGAGAAGATTAAACAAAGTGAAGTTTAGGGACCCCCCTAGCACAGAGAAGCTCTGAGAGTGCTGGGTATGATGATGATTCGTTAATGGCACAGATTCTCATCTCTAAGATTTCCTTCCATCAGAGTTTCGTGGCTCTTTTCTATTTTGGTCAATCTCTTATTCTTCCCTGAATATTCTCTTTCTCCATTTGCTAGTATAAGGTTTCCTACCTTTTCTCCGAGATGTCCCCAAAACCCTGAGGAAAAGTATAAATTTTGTCTGTACCTGTTCTGTTAAGGTAGTGTTCCTAATTCTTCAGCTAAGGCAAACTAAGTGCGAGGACAGGGATTTAACAAAGCTGCCCCCCCGGGGAACACCTGTGCGATGTGCTGATGGATAGAGACAGCTTTGTGTCTGATCCCTGGTGTGGCAGGGAGAGGGAGGAGGGGGAAGGGACTAGCAGTTTTCTGCCTGGAAATAAAAGTAAAATAAAATAAAATAGTACATTCTTCCTATGAGCTGCACACACCCAACTGGTCTCAAGCCAGTCACAGAAAGACAAATAGTGCATAATTCTACTTAAATGAGATACCTAAAATGGTCAGACTCAGAGAAGGAGAGAAGAGAATGGTGGTTGTCACGGGCTAGGAGGAGGGAGAAATGGAGAATTGCTTTTCAGTGGATATAAAGTTTTGTTACACAAGATAAATTCCAGACATCTGCTGTACAGCACAGTACCTATGGTTAATGATAGGGTATTGTGCACTTCAAACTGTGTTAACCGGGTAGATCTCTTGTTAACGTATTCTTACCAAAGGGGGCAAAATACTCAAAAGAGTGCAAGGACGGTTTTGGAGGTAATGGATACGTTTAGTACCTTAGCTGTGGTGAGAGTATGTATATACCCAAACTCATCGAAATATATACATTAAATGTGTACAATTTTTGTATATTTCAATAAAGCTTAAAAAACCCCACAGATATGCTCTCATTTGTTCTAATATAAAAAATAATATTCCCTCTTCTATATTTCTTGCTAGTGAGGTTGTCTGCCCACTATTTGAGTAAAAATGTTGATCCAGGAAATTCTGACTTTGCATATCTCCCACACTCTGCAGAGTTTTCTGCATTTACCCCCGCGTGGAAACATGGGCCCACCCACTGGAGGATTGTGAAGAGAAAATGTGAAGAAGTGTTAGCAGAGCATCTGGTATATAGTAGGTGCAAAAGAAATGGCAAGTGTCGCTGTTACAAAATGTGTTATAATATAGGATATTATTTTGTATCACATGGGGAGTAGGAAGGTATAGAAACTTTATCTGTGCATGGAAAAGAGAAAGAAACAGGGAAATGGTCCCGTGGTACCCAGTCTGTGTAACTCAATGTACCTAGGGCTTTACTTCTATTACCAGGAAGTTGAATTTGTAGGACTTGTGGAGTCTAATGAAAACTGCTCTATTGTTTTGCATCTAACTATCTCTTTTTAACCTATTCAGTGCTGGCGATCTTTCCTCTGCCTTTGGATGGAAACTCAGTTTCCCGACTTTGTTGGGTATCCCTCAAATCCAATGTCTCAAGATAGCAATTGGAAATGTCTAGTCCCAGTGGATTATAACTTGGAAAGTTGAAAGGGAGCTAGTGCTCGCTCATATCCAGCTCTCTCCTTCCTGGGCACATAGGAAGACGGCATTTTCCAGCTTCTGGTGCAATTATGCTTGCTACCATGTTGATGAGGTCTGGCCATTGGGAGATGGAGAAAAGCCATTTATGCCGTGTATACCATTCCAGGCCACTTTATAAAAGCCCATGTGCAACACTCCGGCTCTCTCTTGCTGTGCTTCAGAAACCCTGGAAGTCATTTGCTGAGGTAGTAATGATGAGACGGAATCTCAGTCGGTGAGGTTCCCTATGTGAATATGTGAAAGAGCACCTCCACCTCCCAAACCTAGGCATACACGCACCCACTGTTATAACTGAGACGTGCGGATGAGAAGAAATAAAAAAAAATTGTGGTGTGAATTAATTGGAATTGTAGGCTTATTTGTTAGCTCCTTAGAGCCTCTCCTATCCTGACCAATTTTCTGAACTTGATTTAGTTTTCAATCTTCTGCTCTCTACATGCTGCCAATGGGTTTATGCTGCTCATTTAAAACAAAAGACGTTGGTATAATCCCCCTACTCTCTTTTCTACCTGGAATTTCTCCTCCTCCAGACTCATGAAGTGATTTTCTGACCCCACCAAGCAGAGGGTAGGGAGGAGAGATAGGGGAATGAGAAAGTTCTTATCTAGTGTTGTCCTAAGATTTTCTTATTTGGCAGATGATGAGAGTTGCCCTTTCCTTTGTGAGTGCCATGGTGAGTTCTTCAGAATCTCCCCTGCTGAGACCCCACCCCTGCAATTCCTATGACGTGACTTCCTTCCCAAATCTCCTCTGGGCTTCTGTCTTAGCAGAAAACTCCACATCTCATTACTGCTGAGTCTTATCAGCCTGGAAGGTGGCCCTTTGGGGCAGGAGTCCTTTGGAAATTACTCCAAGCTTCCACCCCTACCTCATTTGGTCCCAAAGCTCCATGCCTGTTTGATTGACTCTCAGAAGGAGTGCAATTACTTCCAAGACGTTACTCTCCATCCTTGAAGCCCAAGGTTACTATAACTTTCCCAGGTATAGATCAGCACCCATCCCTGGTTACATATCAAATCTGACTGTGCTCATAAAGCCTTCTTATCAGGCTCCTCCCCCTTCACATTCTCATTGGCCCCAAGGCCTTTCTCCAAAGCCCCCGTTGCAGAATCACTCCTCCACCTACTCTTTTATATCCACATTTTATGATAGTCATATAACCAGTTATTTTTTCCATGGTGTTCTGTCTCCAGTTCACTTTGGAATGTAACATCTGTTGAATTCATGCCTCATGAAGCACGAAGAGCACCATTTTAACATCCCTTTACACACACACTGTCTCACTTAAACTCGATACGTGCCTTGTGAGTTATATTGACCCTTACTTGGTAAGTGTGAAACCGAACTTTCAGGCGGGTTAATCAGGTCACATATGTAATAAGCCAGAGCGTAGGTGCCATGAGGGAAAGGAATCTGTCTTGCTCACTTTTGCATCACTGAATATAGAACAGTACCTGGCACATGGTAAATGCTTAAGAATTTGTCCTGTATGAATACACGATATCAGAGATTTACAGATCTGTTGCTATTTACTCTATACCAGGTTACTCAATCTTGGCACTGCTGATATATGGGGAGAGTTAATTTTTGTTGCGGGGCAGGGGGAGGGCTGGCCGGTGTATGGTAGGGTACCCAGCAGTATCCCTGGCCTCTACCCATGAGATGTCAGTAGTGGCCCTCGCCCTACTTGTGACCACCAGAAGAGCCTTCAGACATTGACAAATGTCACCTGGGAAGTAGTCACAGGGTTGAGAATTGAAACTCTACACTGGTGTTTTTCCCACGTATGTCTGAGGTCCACGGTGGGTAGGAGGGTATTCTTGGACTGAACTGTATTTTTCAGGTTCCTTGCAATTAGGCATATCCCTGGGACCAGTAAGGAAATTTCTTCAAGGCCTCGTACCTGGGGACTCCTTATGCACGATTCCTCATTCTCTTTTACCCACAGATTGGCTGATACTGAGATGAACACCAGGTGATTTTGTAAGTTGTATGTTGAAGGCCACTGAAATACAAGTTGGAAGAAATTGGATCCTAAATCAGTGCATAGAGGCCAGCTGCACAAGAGAGTTTCCTGGAGAATATCCATCTTTGGAATGTTTCACAGGAAGAAATAAACTTTTATTCTAAGCCAATGAGATTTGAGGATTTGTCACTTATAGCAGCTGGTGTCACCATAACTAATACACTCTTCACAAAGATTTACGTAAGTAAAAATATGAGTAGATATAAAGAAAATATATTTATTTAATTATATCTCAGGTGATCCTTGGAGGTGGTAAAACTCAAAAGTAATACCAATAATGGATTAGTTAGACTCAATAGAGACAAAGATGTGACCAAGACCATCTCACCTATCAGGGGTTCTTTTCTACTGAAAACTGTCCTGGTTGACTTCAGAAAATAAGGGAAAATATAATAAAACTCTTTTCTTTGACAAGACCTTTGATTAGAGACTTTAATAATTACATCTGCAGAATTCCTTCACTTTGCCAAATAGCATAAACCACAGTCCAACGTGGGTTAGCAAGAGAACTCTGCATTGTTAAAGATATTTGGGAACAAAACTCTTTCCATTTTTGGCTCCACTTACATCTAACTTCTTCAAAATTTCTACATTAAGCCAACAGATGGAAACAGAGAATTGAAAATTATCTATGGAAAATTTATATTTTAATGGGTCAGACCTAAAAGTATAAGTAAATTACTTCAATTCATATTCCACTGGCTAATTGCTGGGAGGGTGAAAAATGTAGTCTAGTTATGGGCCCAAGGAGAAGAGAAATCGTGGAGTTGTTTTCAGTTTACCCTTCTGGTCACTGCCAAGAAATCTGTTTCATTCTTCTGTCGCACAGAAAAGCTCTCATACCCTCCCCAGGAGAGCCAAGCCAGGTTTCTTCTGTCCCACTGCATTCAGCTCCAAGTCTGGTGGACGCTCAGTGCCCCAGTGGTTCCCCAAGGATATGTCTCCTCATGGTTCAATAATTTACAAATAAAAAGGAAGTTGTCTGTTTCCCCATCCTCCTCCTATGCAAAGAAATCCTCAGTCAGAAAATGGTCCGTATCTCCTCCGAAGTCCTGCAGGGCAGGCTTTAAGAAGGTCCTCTAACTTGAAAATGGGTGATGTTTCTTAGTTAAATCCTGCTCTGACGTTTGGGAGAATACTCATTGCCCCTCGTTCTCCATGGATCTTTGCTCTATTCTCTGGGAGTTCTATTCTTGTTCATTATCCTCCAGGGTGCATTATTATAGGTCTGCAAAGTTTCTGTAACCCTGTAAAGCCCACTTCTGCAGGTGCAAGTATGGTATGGAGTCTCAAAGGCCCTTTTAGGTCTCAAAGAGTCAGAGGATCTTTGGTAGTGTTTTGACAATGTAATTTACCCCCAAACTTAGGAAGCTTCTGATCTGTTTCTCTCCAGTCAGTTACACGTGCCAGTCATCACAACCTAGACACAATTCTGAAGCTTGATACACTTTGTTGCTTCCCTTTTTATGTCTCCTATCCTCCACTTAATGGGCTGACAGTATGAGGCACTTGTGTAAAGCTTCTCAGAAGGTCTTGTGATGACTGGGCACCTGACACCCACAGGAGTGGCCAATATTCTTAAATTGGATTTTCCTCCTTCCCTGCATGGCTTTCCTAGTCTTTCATTCTTATTCAGATAAGACACATGGACATACAACATTGTCTTGGGCTCTGTTTTCAAGACAACTAGGCTGAGACACTACTACTTTTTGCAGAAAGGCTGAGTCTTTATGTGTCTTTGTCAATCCAAGCTTTTCCAACCTTGTTTCCTACTGTTGAGAGCCTAGAAATACTCATTTTGCCAACTTTTTGATGTCTCAAATTTCTGAACTGTCTCTTGTCTCTTTCTTTTTCCTCTTACATATAAGCCAACCATTGACCAAGCTCTTCACTTTTTTTTAATCCTTTCCTAATGTCAGCCACTCACACTGACCCCTTCTAGCTACTTTCTCTAGGGCTTACGGGCTCAGCCAGCCCATGGTCTGCCCCGAGTTAGAGCAAGTAGTATTTTTCCTTGAAAGTTTTATTGAGATAATTGTAGATTCACATATAATTGTAATAAAAATCAATACTACATAGATATCCCTTGACTACTTTTCCCAGTTTCTCTCTGTAGCAAAATTTTGCCAAACTATATTAAATATCATAGGGCAATGACTTTAATACATTCCTCTGATCTCATCCCAATTTTCCCAGTTCTACTTTATGCATGTATGTGTATATTAAGTTCTATACAATTTTATCGTCTTTGTAGCTTCCTGTGTCCACCACCACAGTCAAGATATTGAATAGTTCTAACTACTGCTTCATGTTGGATCTCTCATGTTGCACTATTATAACTATCCCCATCTCCTACCATGGCCACCCCCACTTGGCTCTGGAATGAAGTCCTGACCACTAAAAAGCTGTCCCTTTCTAAAATCTGGTCATTTAAAAATGTTATATAAATTGGAATAATACAAAATGTAACCTTTTGGAATTGACTCTTTTCACCCAGCATAATTCCCTGGAGACTTAACCAAGTTGTTTATTCCTTTTTATTGATGAGCAGTATTCCATGAAACTTATGTAACACATGTTGCTAATCATTCACCTACTGAAGCACAGCCAAGCTGATTCCAGTTTTTCGCCATTGCAAATGAGGCTACCATGAATTCTCATGTACAGGTTTTTGTGTGAACATAAATTTTCGTTACTCTGGGATAAATGCCCAGGTATGAAATTGCCTGGTCATATGGTAATTTTATATTTAGTTTTACAAGAAGCCAATAACCATTTTAATGAGTGGCTATACTGTTTTACATTTCCAGCAGCAATGTGTGAGTGATTCATTTTCTTTGGTAATTTTTGTTTTTAACTTCATCCGTTCTGATAGGTATGTAGTGATGGCAGATTGTGGTTTTAATTTACATTTCTCTGATGGTTAATAACGTTGACTACCTTTTTCATGTGCTATCTGTTATGTGTATATCTTCAGTGAAATGTCTTTTTTTTTTTTTTTTTTACTGTTGAGTTTAGAGAGTTCATTATATATTCTAAATACTGATTTTTGGACAGATATGAGGTTTAAAAATATTTTCTCCCAGTCTATAAATTGTCTTTTCTTCCTCTTCACATGGACTGTGAAAATACAAACTTCTTAAAATTTTTATGAGGTCCAATTTATCAATTTTCCCTTTATTGCAACATATTTTTAACGTCAAGTTGAAGAACTCTCAGATTAGCCCTAGATCCTGAAGACTTTCTCCTCCGTTGCTATTGTTTTTGTGGAAAGTTTTATATTTTTATATTTTATATTTGTCTATGATCAATTGTGAGTTAATTTTTATGTAGTGTGTTGAGAGTAGGTTAAGATAAGTTTTTCTTTTCTTGCCTATGGGTGCCCAAATGCTCCAGCACTATGTGTTTAAAAAGCTATCTTTCCTCCATTGAATTACCTTTCTACCCTTGTCAAAAATCAGTTGAGCACATTTATGTGAGTCTCTCGGTAGGATCTCTATTTTGTTCCATTGATCTGTGTTCCATTGATCTGTGTGTCAATCACACAGTCTTGATTGACAAGTCATTTCTACTTTACTGTTTGAGTTCATCCAGTGAGACTTTCCTGTTACTGCATTTTTTAGTTTCTTAACTTCCATTTGGTTCTTCATATATTTATATAAAACTTTTATTCTTTTGCTGTAATTTCTATTTTTTCATTTGTTTCAGGAGAATCTATAATTGAATTTCAAAGCATTTTTTACATCTACTGCCTTAAAATCCTTCTCTTACAGTGATATAATTCCCACGTCTGATTCGTCCTCGTACGCCATCAGTTGATTGTCTTCTCTCATTGAAGTTGTGATTTTCTTGGTTTTGGGTATCCTAGGTGATTTTCAATTGCGTCCTGGACAGCGTCTGTATGCTAGAATGCTTTGGGTCCTATTAAAATCTTTTCTTTTAGCAAGTCACCAAGTTTAGGTTGAGAAGGCAGGCTTTGGCTGACTCTGTGGAGTATATGGTGCTAATGGCAGTTTAATCCTCAGAACGTGCGCAGCGTGATTTTCACCTGCTTGGTTTGGTGCCGCTGGGCCTTCCCTGTCCTGGCTAGTGCTGCCAGGGTGCAGAGGGGGTTTCCCCAAGTCTGCTGTCAGATGTCTTCCACTGGTGAGGGGCGTGGTTCAGGCCCACCTACTGGACGCCCCTCCCACCCCTTCTGCTCCCCTGGTGTCTCTGAGTGGGAGGGGGGAATCTCAGAGAGGCTTCCAGGATGCAGCCACTGGTTTTCCTGTATTTTTCTTGCTTTCTCCCTGACCCCTCAGAACCTTTCAGCAGAAAGAGGGAGTCTCAGGCCCAGTGGGGGAAGAGATCTTTGTTTATCCTCTGGTTATTCATGGTGTCTGAGTAACCTGATGTATCCAGAGAGACTCTTGTTTGATCCGGGGACACAATGCATCTGCCTGCATGTTATTCTATTGGTGGGTCAGGGATTGGTGAACGCCGGGCCTGGGTGACTTTCTTCTGTTGGGCGAGAGAAGACAAGATGCTCTGCCCCTGAGCTGTTCTTCCAGTCCTGGAGCCCCAGCCTGCTGGCCTTCTTACACCTCTCAGAGTTCTCCTTGGTTGTCTCCTGCACCCGTTCTAGGGTTTATGGTGATGCTGGGTGAGAAGGGACAAGGAAAAACACATCTATGCCACCCTGTTCAGACCAGAAGACCGAGCAACATTTATTCCAAGACATCTCACAATCAGACCTTCGTTCCCCTATTTTATCATTAATTCCTCCCACATATGCACCTTATAGAATTACTGATTTGCTGAACTTAACTGACTTTCTTGCCTTTGTTTAAATTGTTCCCTCAACCTGGAATGCCCTGTCGTCTCCACTTCTTTACAAACGCTTGTGGGATTTTATGGAGTAAAATCAATGATTGGGGAAGTCAGGGCTGACCCATTAAGGGTAGTGGATGCTAAGGAAGGTATTTGGACTGTAGGCTACAGGTAAAAACGATTCCCTTGCTGGCCTCAATCCTCTGAGAACCCTTATTAGTGGTTATTGAGGCTGTACTCTTCTGGGTTACTTGATTTGTAAAGAGGGAAGCCCACCTCACTGCCTTGTGGTAGAAGTCGGTTGACATTCAGTTATTAGACTAATTCAAACTGTGTTTTCCAATGAATGTCTCAAGGGAGGGCTTCCAAGTCACTTTGGCTACTTAAGGGTTGTCGTCAGAGTAAATTAAGGGCTCAGCTCCTACTCAGGCAGTGGATGCCTCTAAAATAACAACTGTTGGCCTCTCTTCATGAACAGAATACTCTTGTTTGCAGTCTGGTTTTGCCACATAACCATAGAGACAGAGTTCTTTTGTAAGAAAATAACAAGCCATCCAAAAAAACTTGCGATGCGTTTAGGTACCTATTATATTTGACACTAGATGCTAGGAAGTGTATGAGAATGCTCACCAAAAAAAGCTCCTGTGTGCAGCAAGTGTAAAACGTTTATTCATTCACTCACGTATTTACTTATTCAATCACCTTTGCACTTATTGTTTCAATATTTACAGTTATATGCCAGTGATTTGGCTAAGTACTGGTATCATAATAAACAGGACATGACATCCCTTGGGAAGCTAACCACCAAATCAGAAGACAGGCTTCTAAAGAGATTCTTACAAAACCACGTGATCAGGGCAGTGGCTTACTGCCCCTCCCCCTCCCCCCAGTCACCAGAGGCCCATGGGACCCCATAAAAATGTAGAGGAGATACCAACCTCAAAATGCAGGAAAACGGGGCATCATGGAAAAGTCCTAGAGGAAGTCTTAAAGGGTGAGTAGGAATGAAGGCAGAGAGGAAAGCACTCAGGGCAGAAGGAAAGAGAGACCCCAAAGATGTTCTAGGTACTGCAGAGCAGATGCCTCTGGGGCGGGGGGTGGGGAAGAGTTATTGCTAAACCTTAATGGCTCTGCTCTGCATAGTGTTTTACTGTTTACAACTTGCATGGTTTGATTAGCACACAAAAATCCTTGATAATTCATTCCCCTCAGGAGTCCCAATACACAAGGGTAATATGAGGCTCTGTTACATTGAGTGCCTACCTAACTGCCTGCCTTCCTTCCCTCTTTTTTCATCTCATTTCCCTCTCGTTTGTCCATTAGTTTATTTGTTCCTCCCTCCTTCTCTCTCTCTTTCTCCCTCCTTCTCT
Organism: Physeter macrocephalus; assembly: GCF_002837175.3. Classification (NCBI taxonomy): domain Eukaryota; kingdom Metazoa; phylum Chordata; class Mammalia; order Artiodactyla; family Physeteridae; genus Physeter; species Physeter macrocephalus. Next base: position 5,888,060 of record NC_041228.1, on the reverse strand, counting down.
TCCCTCCCACCTACCCTTCCTTCCTTCCTTCCTTCCTTCCTCATTTCCTTATCGTCGCTGCTGTTTGTCCCAAACAAATATTTATTGATTACCTACTAAGTACCATGAACAATGTTAGGTAAGGAGGACAAACCTGAACAACAACAACAATGATAAAAGAAACCGATATCTGACTTTATGAATTTTGCATTTTAGTCTAGAAAAAACATATTCAAGCAAACAGGCTCATACTTATACGTTCAAAAAGCACTGTGAACTAAAATACCTGTTATGAAGGAAAAAACCGAGGTTGAAATAGTGTCCAAAAGAATGGGTTTTACTTTGTTAAGTCTGCACAAGGAAACCTCTCCAAGAAAGTGACATTTAAACCGACACTCAAAGGAAGAAAGGGAGCCCCCCGGGACATGGCTGTGGAGGGAACGGCGTGTTCTGAACGTTGGCATGTAGAGCAAGATGGTGTGAGTGAGACTGGTGCAAACAAAGACAAAAGTGGCAAACAGGAGACTGACCATCAAGTTCATAATATTATTCTGCCAATTGTAAACCCAGGTCTATTGATGGCACAGTCCTGGCTATTGGTTTTGTTTCAGATTAACCATCTGTTAATCTGTTAACCATCTGTCCAGTCTCTCCTGGACACTCAGAAGCTTCGGTATAGTCATGAACCAACAAGTCAATTTATCCTAATCTCAACTACACTGGAGGAAGAAATCCCTCAGAATTCCCTCTCTCTCTCTCTTTCACACACACACACACACACACACACACACACACAGAGAGAGAGAGAGAGGGGCGGAGAAAGGGAGAGGGGAGCAGAGAGAGAGGTAAAAAATACAGACGCACTTATTCAGCTGGATTGTAGATGGAGTGCTAGTAGGCATCAGCTGAGCTAAGTCAATCGTGTCAGATTTCCTTGGATAAGCGTCGGTTTTACAAGAGGGTAGGTAGCAGCCAGGGCAGAAACCCTAGTCTGGAAGAGACGTACGAAGGCACGAATCAGCATGCTGTGCTGAGATGCTTTGCTGTTAGAGTTTAAAGTTGCAGAGGATGTGCAGCAAAGACTGAGTTTACATACATTGCACAGTCACACAGTTAGCGGCAGATGGGAGATTTGAATTCCGCTCGCTTAGTGACTCTAAGTCCCGGGATTTCGCCTCTACGGATGCTTTTCTTGTCTTCAGTTTTCTTACAGGAATGAAGATGAAAATTTATCCTCCCTCTCTCAGGAGTATGACTTGACTTTATCAATTCTTTTTAAAAATGTGGCTACTCAAAAAAATAGGAAGTACACGTATGGCTCCCATTCTATTTCTGTCCTGTGGTGCTGCACTGGATCGTTTGCTCTAAGACAGAATCTGTCCACTGAAAATCTGAACCCTGGCATGTGCTCGGCTCAAAGCAAGTCCTGACACCGCGGGGGTCAGGGGCAAAGGTTATCAGAGAGTCTGGAATTCAAGTCCCTGCCCAGCTCTCTGGTGGCTCTCAGACCCTGGGCTCTGTTTCCTCATCTGTAAAATTCAGGTTGCTGTGAAGAATAAATAAAAATTTTGTAAAAGCCATTAGACTAGTACTTGCTACGGTGTGTGTAGCTCCTGATATGAACAAGCTGCAGGACCCTAAGGAAGTGATGTAAGGTCCCCTGGTCTTTATAAAGGGCCCAGGGTGGGTAGGGGTGCAGCTCTGTCAGTCTACCATCCTGGCAGGCGGACAGGTTAGCTTCCCTCTGGGTCAGCGAGCCCAAGCTAGTTGTGTGAACTTGGGCAAATTGTGTAACTCCTCTCTCCTTTTTTTTTCTCATCTAAATACGTGGATGATAAGACCTCATATGGTTGTTGGAGAATTCAGTAAGTCTCTGCAAGCGTTTATCACCGTGCCTGGCATACAGCAAGCGCTGAGTAAATGTTTTTGATGATGATGATGATGTGATGATGATGATATCCAAAGGAGCTTAAAAGGAGCACCGTTCCATTTGTTCCTCCGCCTCGATCACAAAAGTGATGCAGCAGCAAACGGCAGGTGTGACTGTGAAGCCCAACCAGCACGGCAGGTCCCAGGCTGAGCAGATAGCCTCCTGCCCAGTGCAGAGCTGCTAGTGAGGCTGCTGGGAAGTGACAGGGCGTTTGCTAAGGGGGGTCAACACCTGGTGACAGCTCGTGCATTAAGCGCCTCTCCACAGCTTGGGATGCTGTCACCTTGTGGCAGTGTTTATGGGAACAGCTATGACTGGAGAAACTGGATGAGCCGAGGAATCAGGACCGAGGCCAAGAGACTCTTCACCTCCTCCGCAGCCTGCACCACGCAGGTGAACGTCACCGCTCTGGACACCTACGCCGCCTGGCTGCCGGTCATAGGTGCTGTCTTTGTACGGAAGGTCGGTGGGCACCGTGTTCATCTTTGCAGCCCGTCTCTGTAGCCGTCCTGACTCAGGCCCTCCTGCCTTTGACGTGTCAGCGCCAGTACAATGTCACCCTCACCACCGGCACCAGCCTCCTATTGCTCGGGAACGATGAGGAGATAGGGGACCCCAGAGTAAAACTAAAAGAGCATTTTGATGAAAGTTTGACGGAGAGACAGGAAGATTTTATGAGTCCTTATTTCATCTATTCTCCCTCTACCCACCCCTGCTGATTTTCCAAATGTATGTACGGCCCCTCTCCCTGCTACTGAATCTGTGCCAGCCACACTGGCCTTCTCGCTTCTTCCGCCAGCAAGCCAAGCACATTCCTGCCTCAGAGACCTTCCACTTGGCCTTACTGCCTGAGATCCTCCCTCCCCCACACACACACACACACACACACACACACACACACACACACAGAGAGAGAGAGAGAGAGAGAGGGGCGGAGAAAGGGAGAGTGGAGCAGAGAGAGAGGTAAAAAATACAGACGCACTTATTCAGCTGGATTGTAGATGGAGTGCTAGTAGGCATCAGCTGAGCTAAGTCAATCGTGTCAGATTTCCTTGGATAAGCGTCGGTTTTACAAGAGGGTAGGTAGCAGCCAGGGCAGAAACCCTAGTCTGGAAGAGACGTACGAAGGCACGAATCAGCATGCTGTGCTGAGATGCTTTGCTGTTAGAGTTTAAAGTTGCAGAGGATGTGCAGCAAAGACTGAGTTTACATACATTGCACAGTCACACAGTTAGCGGCAGATGGGAGATTTGAATTCCGCTCGCTTAGTGACTCTAAGTCCCGGGATTTCGCCTCTACGGATGCTTTTCTTGTCTTCAGTTTTCTTACAGGAATGAAGATGAAAATTTATCCTCCCTCTCTCAGGAGTATGACTTGACTTTATCAATTCTTTTTAAAAATGTGGCTACTCAAAAAAATAGGAAGTACACGTATGGCTCCCATTCTATTTCTGTCCTGTGGTGCTGCACTGGATCGTTTGCTCTAAGACAGAATCTGTCCACTGAAAATCTGAACCCTGGCATGTGCTCGGCTCAAAGCAAGTCCTGACACCGCGGGGGTCAGGGGCAAAGGTTATCAGAGAGTCTGGAATTCAAGTCCCTGCCCAGCTCTCTGGTGGCTCTCAGACCCTGGGCTCTGTTTCCTCATCTGTAAAATTCAGGTTGCTGTGAAGAATAAATAAAAATTTTGTAAAAGCCATTAGACTAGTACTTGCTACGGTGTGTGTAGCTCCTGATATGAACAAGCTGCAGGACCCTAAGGAAGTGATGTAAGGTCCCCTGGTCTTTATAAAGGGCCCAGGGTGGGTAGGGGTGCAGCTCTGTCAGTCTACCATCCTGGCAGGCGGACAGGTTAGCTTCCCTCTGGGTCAGCGAGCCCAAGCTAGTTGTGTGAACTTGGGCAAATTGTGTAACTCCTCTCTCCTTTTTTTTTCTCATCTAAATACGTGGATGATAAGACCTCATATGGTTGTTGGAGAATTCAGTAAGTCTCTGCAAGCGTTTATCACCGTGCCTGGCATACAGCAAGCGCTGAGTAAATGTTTTTGATGATGATGATGATGTGATGATGATGATATCCAAAGGAGCTTAAAAGGAGCACCGTTCCATTTGTTCCTCCGCCTCGATCACAAAAGTGATGCAGCAGCAAACGGCAGGTGTGACTGTGAAGCCCAACCAGCACGGCAGGTCCCAGGCTGAGCAGATAGCCTCCTGCCCAGTGCAGAGCTGCTAGTGAGGCTGCTGGGAAGTGACAGGGCGTTTGCTAAGGGGGGTCAACACCTGGTGACAGCTCGTGCATTAAGCGCCTCTCCACAGCTTGGGATGCTGTCACCTTGTGGCAGTGTTTATGGGAACAGCTATGACTGGAGAAACTGGATGAGCCGAGGAATCAGGACCGAGGCCAAGAGACTCTTCACCTCCTCCGCAGCCTGCACCACGCAGGTGAACGTCACCGCTCTGGACACCTACGCCGCCTGGCTGCCGGTCATAGGTGCTGTCTTTGTACGGAAGGTCGGTGGGCACCGTGTTCATCTTTGCAGCCCGTCTCTGTAGCCGTCCTGACTCAGGCCCTCCTGCCTTTGACGTGTCAGCGCCAGTACAATGTCACCCTCACCACCGGCACCAGCCTCCTATTGCTCGGGAACGATGAGGAGATAGGGGACCCCAGAGTAAAACTAAAAGAGCATTTTGATGAAAGTTTGACGGAGAGACAGGAAGATTTTATGAGTCCTTATTTCATCTATTCTCCCTCTACCCACCCCTGCTGATTTTCCAAATGTATGTACGGCCCCTCTCCCTGCTACTGAATCTGTGCCAGCCACACTGGCCTTCTCGCTTCTTCCGCCAGCAAGCCAAGCACATTCCTGCCTCAGAGACCTTCCACTTGGCCTTACTGCCTGAGATCCTCCCTCCCCAGGCGTCCTCATGTCCTGCTTTCTCGTTCTAGCCACTGCGCTCAGTATTATCTCATCAGTGAACACTTACCTGACCGCCTTGCGGTGTATAACAGCAGCCCCCGGGCACCGTGTTCTCTCTTTCTCCACAGGACTTACAGACAGAATCATATTTACTTAGCCCTTGTCTTCTTCCACTATAGTATAACTTTGTGTAGGCAGTGACTTTGATTTTCTCAGTCCCTGTGTCTCCAGAGCCAAGATCGATTTCACAAAATACGCACATGATGAATATTTGTAAAATAAGTGGATAGAATGAATGAGGGACCCTGGAGCCATGTCTTAGTGGGTTTCTCTACGTTTGGTGACCTCTATATCCTGTCTACCCACCATGTGTTTTTGTTTTTGGTTTTTTTTGTGGTACGCGGGCCTCTCACTGCCGTGGCCTCTCCCGCTGCGGAGCACAGGCTCCGGACGCGCAGGCTCAGCGGCCACGGCTCACGGGCCCAGCCGCTCCGCGGCACGTGGGATCCTCCCGGACCGGGGCGCGGACCCGCGTCCCCTGCATCGGCAGGCGGACTCTCAACCACTGCGCCACCAAGGAAGCCCCACCATTTGTTTTTTTAAAGCAGATCTCACTATATCAGTCCCCACTTAAGTGCCTTCAATGGCTTCCTCTTGCTCAGGAATGACGGCAAGACTGGGGCCATCAGAGTAATAGAACTGCTACTCTATAGTCTATATTTTTACCGAGTGACATAGTAGTATTCAAATATCTCCCTTTACCCCATCACTCTTTTCCCTGTGAAGTCCCGAGATGGGCACACACGCAGAAGAAAACAAAGAAAATTACCCTCTGTGTTGGTCCCAGACTTAATGCAAACCATCAGACAAAGGACTAATATACAAGGCTGAACTTATGGAAAACTTCATTTTGCTAAAACTAAACATTTTTACCAAGACTAAGGCCAACGCTGCCTATTTCCCCATCTGTTTCCCAATCCCTTTTCTGACACCCAATCTGATGTCTTAGATTTTCTAACCATAGTGTGAGGAAATAGTAACCCAGGGAGCACCCACCAACGTCACAGAAAAAGGAGCGAGAACCGTAAAGTGATCAGTGTAGGAAGCTGCCCCTGGGTCTGACCTTTCCCCAGAACCAGCTAATGTATCCCACTTGGGGTTCGCCAAATATATCATACTCTTGTGGTTCAGACTATTAAGTACTTTAAACACTTCACTTCTAGTTAAAGTGGCCCTCCAAAAACATCCTCGATCTTAAACCCTATGTGAATCTAAAAGGCCAGAGGTGGGGGTGGGACGTGATAAGAGTGAGCGCTTTCTAGAAGTCACCATGTCTTTGAGTTTTTGTTTTCCTGTTGACCCACTGGTCTTGAGAGTGAGGTCTCTGGTTGGTTGGTCAGGGTTGGCAAAAGAAGTGTGTTTTCTCATTCTAGTTCTGGAGGCTTAGAAGTCTGAGATCAAGATGGCAGCAGGGTTGGTTTCTTATGAGGCCTCTTTCTCTGGTTTCTAGATGGCTGTGTTCCTCAAGTGTCTCTGCATGATCTTCCCTCTGGGCCTGTCTGTATCTTAATCTCCTCTTTATATAAAGACATCAGCAGCACTGGACTAGGGCCCACTCCAGTGACTTAATTTAACCTTAATTACCTCTTTAAAGGCCCAGTCCTAAACACAGTCACATTCTGTGGTCCTGGGTGTTAGGGCTTCAACATATGAATTTGGGGGCTGGGACCCAATTCAGCCATCAAGGGATTTTCTGTGTCAGAACTGCAAGGTAAATAAGGTAATATTAGCACCACGAATGCCTGAAATGTGAACGATATTAAATCACCTATTAGTGATATTTCATAGTAAGATTAAACTCTCCAAACAGAAAAGCTCCATTCTTTTCAGAGAAGTTGAACTTTCCAAATCTCTTGCTCTTCATGTGCTCTCAGCTCCGGGTGGTAGAGTCTTACCCAGATGCCTGCGTGGAGTCTGGGCTCCATTTTCAGCATCTGAAGCCATTTCTACCCATTTCTACAGAAATGATGGATCCATTGATGTTCCATCACTAAAGCCTGGTTATTCCAAACTCGGGCTTCTCTGCCTCTTAAAACAAAAGTCATTTAAGATGGCAGATGAGTCCCTCCATTATCCAATCATTCCTCTCTCCACCTTTCCCTCCTTCATTCCTTATTGCTCCTTATTTTCAGGATCTCTTTGCTTCTCACCTGGATCTTTACAGAAATCTCCTCTGGCTGCCATCACTCAGTCCATCTTTCCGGTGCGGCCAGAAGGGTCTTTCAAAAACATAAACAACATGTCCTTGCTTTAAAGACTTTCTTTAATTCTTCTTTACCTTTAGAATAAATTTCAAACATTTTACTGTAAGAGGCTCTTCATTCCCTGATGCCTGTCAATGTCTGCAGCCTCATTTCCTGCCAACCCCTCCTCAAAACATACATTCCAGCAATCTTGAGCTACTTTCCTTTTCCCAAATAGTCTACATTTTCCTCCTTATGTTCCACATTTCACTTAAGAAATTGACAATTTCCCAGGTTGTTCCAAAACGAAATTCTGAAAGCAATATTAGATTTCTACTTTTCTTTCTTACCCCCCTGCACATACAAGAGCTTTCTAAGACCTCTAGATTTTATCAAAAGTCTGTCTTCATGTTTTCTGCCCTCTCCCGGTTTACAACCTCATTATTTACTTTTATGAATTGTTGAAACAAGAGCAAAGTCAGACCCCATCTTTCCATTGTTGGTATTGTCACCAGGGAAACCAGTTTATACATCTGCATGGAGCGAGTCCCCGTCGCCTTTGGTTAAACACGTACTGACCTACGGTGGGGCCTGGGGTGAGTCTAAGCAGCTGATTCTCCTAACTAGAGAACCCACTGATGCAAGTCTGGGCACTTGGGTGGACAGGTGGGGCTGGCCTGCCATAGCCTCTTTGTGTGAGCTTTGAGGAACCTACTGAGAAAGAACTCCTGCTGAAAATAAGGCATGCAATGAACTTGATCTGGTAAGACGGCCTTAGCCATCAAATGGAAGGCTGATTCTGAGGCCAGCATGGTGGCTGTCCGTGACCAGACCAGACCTACACCTCCTCTGCCTTCATCTCTCACCCCCATATACACTCAGAATCACACACATACACACTCTTCATCCATGCTCTGGTGTCTTTCTGTTCTTCTAGGTCAAGTAATGCTACTCTGTCTCCAATGTCGTATTGTATGCAGAAAGTGCTCTCTGCATGCCCTCTCTGCTCCAGTTTTCAAACCCAACTTTGCGACTGAGCCTCCATAGATTCCGTTTACCCGTGAGAATTCATGTGTCCCCATTCTCTGGGGCAAGACGGATGGAGGGCAGGGAAGGAGGAACGAACATACACTGATTATCTGTCATATCAAATCCATTGTCCACATTATTGTATTTAATTCTCAAAAGCACGCTGTACAGCTGTAATTCTTTCCCCCATTTTCAAGGTGATCAAGCTGAGAGTGAGATACTGAATTGTTAATCTGCTTACACAGCCAGTAGGTGGAAGAACAGGAATAAAATCTAGTCTTTTCACAACCAGAGCCGATGCTACTCTCTTCACATCTTGCATCCAGCTATAAGCTGGACATGCGTTTTCTCCGTGTTTGTGGAAAGCAGTGGAGCAGACACTGATGGTAGCTAACTCAACCTCTGTCCCACACAGCCTGCTTCTCCTTTCTCCCCAGAGTTCTGATTTTGCTTCAATGCCTACCCCTACCCCCCCTTCTAGTGGATGGTGACTCCATGACCTGCCCCAGAGTTTAGATTCTGATTTCCCTAAACCAATCAGTGTATGACGTTCCCCTGTGATTGCTAGGACTCAGGGGAATGCCTTAATTATCACAAGAAAACCGAAGGATACGTCCAACCACTCATGCCTGAGGAAGGGATTTCTGGGCTGTCCCCCTGAACATGAACAAGGCAGCATGCAAAGAAGTCATGTTACCTCTGGAAGCCCTCTTGCTTCTACAAGGGATACCAGGATCTGATTCAGGAGGGATCTGGAGCTGAGGCTAGGAGAGAGGGATAGAGTGAGAGAGAGAAGGAGAGACTGATTGAAGGAATCCGAGTCTACGTTGCATTACGCACGTGCTTCTCCTAGAGGCTGCCCAACTTCTGGGTTTCCAGTTATATGAGATAATAACTTTATTGTTCGTACTCACTTGAGATTGTCCAAGATTTCTGTTATTTGCCTCTAAAGCATTATGAGTGCCATGGGTCATCATGGGTCTTATTTGTCTCTCTACTTCTCTACACACAGCCACCAGCCCTGTGACAGAGGACACAGGTGCTTCTCCGAACTAGAGAACCCACCTTGTCACCTGGTTCCCTCCACCCCATCCTCATGTCCTTTCCTAAATATCACTTCCTCAGGGAGACATCTGCTGACATTCAGACTGGATGAGAGCCCCCGATTGTACATTCTTTTCACAGTCTGTATTTTTCCTCCTTGTATTTATCAAATCTTGACTGATTATTTGCGTGATTACTTACTGTGTGGATCATTCACTAGATTATGAGCTTCCTCGAGGTAGGGCAATGTTGGTTAAGCTCTACCCTGTTTCTATAGCACCCAGCATATTTCTGGGCACACAAAACATTTGTATATCGAGTGATGAGTGAATAAATAAATGAAGAGCCAGCCTTTAATAAACGTGTGTTGAATTGGAATTGAGATTCAATATATCTGTACATAATGTGGACTCAGCAGTGACATTGCCAATTAATATACACTGAGCACCTCGGATGTCTCCTATGAATCTAATATATTGGTTTCACTCTGGCGTCTTTGAAGGTGGTGGCTGGAGTTCATTTGAAATGGTGTATTTGCCAATTTCACTTTATTTCCTCAGCCTGGATTTCAGAGGCAAGCAGCGTGCCTTTCATTTATCCAACTTACCCAGAGCCTATTCAATAGAACAATCAACTCCCAGTGTGTTCCACACTTGCTGCTTGTCAGAGCCTCTTACAGTCATGGAATGTAAGTAATCAGTGCAGTGTACTTGGCAAAACATGGACTGAGAGGTTCAGAATTTTAATTTTGTTCTTCCTTTAAGAACGAGTCTCTATCTGGGCCAGCCAGAGTGGCCTTTCTGCTTTCATCTGTCCAACGATGAGAGAGCATGGGGTCAGCCTCTAAGTGAAGCCTGCCCTCTGCACTTCCCTCGTACCCTTCCCTTCCCTTCCTTTACTTCTCACTACCAGATGTTATGATGCTCAATGATGAAACTTTTGACTTATTCACCTCGGTCCCCAGTAGCCCATATAGGGGTTACAGTTCAACTCAGTTCCAAATAACAATGCTTCCTGGAGGTTTCTTATGGACCAGACACCGTGGTGGGCATGGTGAAAACACAACAGGACACATACACCCTGCAGCAGTGGTGATCAGAGAGGCTTCATGAAGGAAATGCCTGAGGGAGTGAGTGAGAGTTATGCCGAAGACGATGTAGAGAACTCAAGAAATATGTGTGCTGTGGTGTAAATCAAGAAATGAATTAGATGGATGAAAGGACAGAGGACTGATGAATATTAAAGTACTTTGAACAAAAATGAGTCGTCTGGGCTTCCCTGGTGGCACAGTGGTTGAGAATCTGCCTGCCAATGCAGGGGACACGGGTTCGAGCCCCAGTCCGGGAAGATCCCACATGCCGCAGAGCAACTGGGCCCGTGCGCCACAACTACTGAGCCTGCATGTCTGGAGCCTGTGCTCCGCAACAAGAGAGGCCGCGACAGTGAGAGGCCCGCGCACCGCTATGAAGAGTGGCCCCCGCTCGCCGCAACTAGAGAAAGCCCCCGCACAGAAACGAAGACCCAACAGAGCCAAAAATAAATAAATAAAGAAAGAAAGAAAGAAAGAGTCGTCTGTCAAGTCAGAGCATATGTCATATTTAAAGGAAACACCAGTCTGACATCTAAAAAGATACAGAAGTAATTAAGAATTTACCAGTTCTCTTAGTATAATGGAAAAGGAAGATCTGGCATAATCTTAAATACAGTCTACCTATCTTGTCAAAATCCAGCATACAGTATGGTTATGACCCCCACTCAAGCCTTGCATTCTCAATCTAACCAAATAATCTTTTTGTCTTTTCTCTGTTGCTCCCAAACTCTCCTTGGACTCTGTCCGTTGTGGCCCTCATGTATCCCCTTCCCCTTCCCATAAATCCTGGATTAATTTGTTTCTTCCAGGGGTGGCCTGATGACCTTTCTCATTAAACAAATGTAACCCTTTCTATTAGCTTCTGAAATATTTTTTAATGTATTTTTTGACAGCATAATAAAAGACCTCCGTATCTAATTGGCAAACACAGAGTATTCTTCAGAGAGATGGAAAAGAGCAAAAGACTTGGTTACCTTTTGTCCCAGTGATGCTACAGAGAAGATGAGGTTTGGAGTCTGAAATTCAGTTTCTCTTAACTCAGTAGTTAATTGCTATGTCATTTGGTACCAGCTAATTTTGGTTTCCTTTAGATCTCATTTTTCTCACCTGAAAAATGGAACAGTGGGAAATGGCATTGGGAGTAGTCCAGAATATGTCAAAAGTTCTCTCCTAATTCTTCTATTTTTTACTTGCAAAAGGTGAGTTAAAGTTGGAGATTCATAATGAAGAGTTCTAAGCCGAAAATCACCCTTTCAGCTGATGACCTTGAGGGCATCAACCGGAATCTGAAAGGGAGTCATTGGATAAATTGTTCTCTTGTTACTCAACAAAGGGTTGCCTCCAGCTCCTGTGCTCCGGAGGTGACGACAACAGCACTGAAATCCCCTGGGGACAGGAAATGCATCGTAGGGAGAAGGGGTGGGCTTCACAATACTGCTTCCTGTCTCTGGAAAATACAGCTGGAGGGAATTGAGGTATTTGAGAGAGCATTTCCTCTGGACTCAGGCAGACCTGGCTTGATTCCCACATCAGCTGGTTATTAGCTGTGTGTCCTTGGGCAAGTTACTAAGCTTCTCTGAGGCCGAATAGCCTCTCTGTAAAAGGAGAACAGTTCCTTGCCTCATGGTATCTTTAAAAGGATTAAACAAGGTGTCTTGGGTGGATATCCTGCTACGATACCTGGCTTATGAGTAGGTAGTTAAATATGAACAGAATGACAGCAGGTTAAAGTTACTTTAGTCTCAGTTTCATATAGGTCCTAATATAATAGATGTTAACTTTTAAAAGGAGAAGCAAGAGAGGACTGTGCTGTGCCTATAAAAGAAGGGCGCAGAGGAAGGCCCTCGCCTCTGGCCCAGCGTTCACCAGCTTTTTCCGTGAAGCACATGATGGTAAATGGCATAGGTTTGTGGGCCACCTGGACTCTGGTGCATCTATTCAGCTCCGCTGTTGAAAAGCAGACACAGCCTCAGACAATACATCAATATGAATGAGCCTGGCTGTGTTGCAATAAAACTTTGTTTATTACAACAGGTAGCAGGCAGGATTTGGCTGGAAGGCCATAATTTACTGAGCCCTGCTCTGAACTATGAAAGATGTTGGAGCAGCTGAAAAAATGTTGGCGGTTAGAAGAGGGCTTTGGGATAAGGCCTCTCATCTACCTTAATATCTCACTCCATCCTCTCCACAACCAGGCTCAGTGTGGGTGGCGTGGGAAGCATTCTCCTTCCACCTCAGATGAAAGGGGGGTTGAAGGGATCACTCAGAGAAGGGCTGTCAGTGAACAGGTGTCTGACTCACACCTGAGACTTTTAAATGACAAGGGACTAGCTGACTCACGGCTCTAGGGAAGGAGAAAGTGGCTGAATTGGGACTGACTTGAACTCTCAGAATTTCTAAGGACAAAGATTATGTCGTGGTCTCCCTTAGACCCACGTGGGCTCCTTGCAAGAGAGTTGCCTTAGATCTTGCTTGAGCGGGGCGAGTGAACTTGCGTAGAAGGAAACCAGAGGCATACCACAGGTGGCTTAAGACTAAAAGAGAAGCCCTGTGTGATCAGCTGAAATAGAGACGCATTGATGGACCTGGAGGGAAGGGCAAGGAGGGAAGAGAAAGCCACAGAGAAGAAGGAGCTTATCTGAGAAATTCACAGCTGGTTCCTGAGAGACAGGTGTGCTTAAACACTCGCCAGCCCCAAGGAGGACCTCAGTCCTCCCTCCACAGTTCAGTCAAGTGAGACATTTCCTACCTTCTTCCTCCTCTCCTTCTCCCCCATCCCTATTCCTGAGCCCTGGAGGGGTCTGGACTCAGGGCTAGGAAGATAGGGTAATAAAAGAGCAATGTGGAGAAAGAAAAAGGGAGTCAACCATGAAGCCTCCCCAAGTACAGGTGGCCAGCTGGCAGTAAACCAGTTCCAGGAAAGAGAAGTATTAGCTACAACTTGAATGAAATTTAAAGTCTTGATTGTTTCACTGGAACAGACAAGTTGCTTCTTGATTACCTGTATGCGAATTACTCATACATGACCAGAAGGAGTGTAAGACTGACCCTAAATGTAATCCAGGAGCAGAGTATAACTATCCTCACAGAGTATATGCAGAGAGACAATAGAAGACGAACAGTAAAGTTACCTTATGATTTGTCCCACAAGTACGTTTCTTCAGTGACATGCATACAAATTTTAGTATCCTCTCTATATCCAAGAATGTGCAACTTAGTCAAAACTAAGCCAGTAACTCTATACTGCATCATGGGTATTGAACTTTCATCCACTGAAAGAAGCATTTCAATGGAAATCTCCATTCCTCAAACACCATTATTAGATTATAAAAGCAGATTGTCAAACAGATTGGGAATCTAAGCTTAAGGATAAAACTTAGTTCCTTACCTTCAACACAGTAAATTTCCATGCTCTGGACTGAATCTATAAATGTACATTATGGCACATTAACATCTTAGAATGGCAGCATTATGGTATTGTAAAATCATAGAAGTCTTATTTCTTAGAATAGAGTTTATTAGAAACATAAGCTCAAGATGCCCTAGAATCTAAGTTTAAAGCCTCTTAAGATCTTAGCATCATAGAAGCTTAGAGAAGTAGTCTTAGATTTAAAGTACCTTAGGATAATATATAGAATCCCAGGAATTTAGAATTGTAGCTTCTTAGAATCATAACACATAAAATCTTTTAGATCTTATAATCTAGGGATCATAGACTTGTTAAAGGTCAGAATCCTAGCACGGTAAAAACCTGAATAATAGAATTTTTTGAGAGATGCAATTCAAACTTGGTGGGATCTTAAGTGTTACCTATTTTAAGTTCTAAGATTAACAGAGATTCTTTTATGAGTGCGTTTCTCAGATAGCATCGCAATTGACATTTTGGACTAGATAATTCTTTGTTAGGGTGGGAAGGAGGTGTTACCGTCCTGTGCACCATAGTATGTTTAGCAGAATCTCTAGCCTTTACCCAGCAGTTTGCTGTAGCACCGCCTCCATCGTAACAATGAAAATTATCTTCATCCATTGCCAAGTGTCCCAAGCACTGCCTTATAACACCTGTTGGATGATCATCCCTGAGGGAGGAAATTATCTTCTGAGGATTTCCCCAGCACTTAAAATTTAGTGTGTACTCTCTGCTAGGTTTGATCTCATTTGAACCTCACAGGTATTATCTTTCCACTTTACAAGCGAGAAGGCAAAGGTTTAGAGAAGTTGAGTTCCTGGGAGTCACACAGCTGATAAGGGGTTGGGGAAGGCTTTGAAGTCACATATTGGACATTTCTCTAAATGCTGAAACTTCCCCACCTTTAGTGTTGGCAGTTCTAACTGTAGGAAAGCATTTCTTTTGTTGAACTGGTTCCTACTTCTTTTTCCGGTCTTATTCATAACATAATTATCATATGGTTATGGATCTTCTACTAAAGGGCAATATTGTCAAAGAGTCAGACTGTAGAGGCAGACGCTCCTGAGTCCAATCCGAGATCCACGACATGTCATCAGTGTGATCTTGGAAGGTCTTCACATTTTCCGCCTCTGTTTCTTCAAGTGGTATTTGGGTTCTTTACTGCTGTGTGCAAACTGTTCCAAAACTGTTGTCTTAAATCAACATCTATTTTAATATATTGCATAATTTTGTGGGTCAGAAACATACACAGAACTTGGCTGAGTTATACCTCTGTTCTACCTGGTGTCAAAGGAGGTCACTTGATGGTGTTCAGTTGGCAGATGGCTGGTCCTGAGGATCCCAGACGAGTTTGCTGGCATGTTTGGCGCTTTGGCAGGAGTGATGAGGAGGCTGGGTGTATATGGAACTGTTGACCAAAAGGAGGGCACCGATTTCCCGGCATGGTGGTCTCGGAGTGGTCAGACGTCTTACACGGTGGTTCTGGACTCCAAGAGTGAGACTTCCAACAATCAAGGTGGACTCAGTGTGGCCTTTGTATGACACGTTTCTGGAGCCACTGAGCACCTTGTGTGTCATTTCTCTATCGGCCAACACAGTCAGAGCCCACCCAGATTTGAGGGAGAGAGACATAGACCCTACCTCACCGTGGAAGGACTGTCTGTCTAAGAATTCACAGCCATGTTTAAAAACCACTGCACTTGTAAAAAGAGACAAGAATAATTCTTATCTCACTGAGTTGTGTGAGTCTTAGAAAGGCTATACCGTAAAACGCTCAGCATATAATGAATAATCTAACACATGAGCTGTTTGTATTTACACGTGGCCTCTAATTACAGGATTATCTCTGTGCTTGCAAAATCACCGAATCCTTCTCCCTTTCCCAGAGCAGGGGAAACCTTGAGGGTTGGGTGTGAGCCAGGGCGCTTAAGGACACCGAGTTAATTTAGACACAGCTCCCGCGACAGGGGCTGTGAGATAAAAACATTTCCATTTCAGAGGGCGAAAGAGCTGCTTCCATAAGTGACTGAGGCAGAAGGGCTGGCCTGGATTTATTCATGTCCATATTGGAAGTGACGGCACATGTGTGCCGCCCTTACGTAGCTACTGTGCTGGGCGCAAGCAACAAATACACTTATGAGGCGAAATAATAAATCATTAGCAACTGTGAGTCTCTCCTTGCAATGAACCATGATGAGGGAGGATCCCCCAAGCAATTCAAACTCAATTACTCTGCTCACTGGGTGTTTGAAATGGCAACAAATGAAGAAGGCAACCTCAGAGGCAGGGGGCATTCATCAGTGCGGCTGAATGCATTTTATCCTGGGCCACTGGTTAGATTTTGTTAAATGAAAACAGGAGGAAAAATAATAAGAGGAACCCCTCACATTTGTAGAGCGTGTCTGAGTTAGCAAATTGATTTGCTGTCCGTCATCCCCTTGAGCTGTCCTGGAAGGCTCAAATGGCTAACTCCATTTTACCAATGAGGTGACTGAAGTTTATATGCATCAGTGGCCTTGCTCGGCATTACAGGCTACCAACTCCCAGTCCCCTGGGTCCTTGCCTGGGCTTATTTCCAGTGTTCTGGTGTGGGTAGGATACAGTTATAGAGCAGGTGAGGCAGTTCTTCTACTGGAGACTCTGTCTTCTCTTTCATCTAAGTGCCCTCTATTCTGCAGGGTCTCTTGAGGCCTGGGTCTGGAGGAGGGTTATTCCCCTGCAGCTGTGGCCCGTGGAGTTCCAGAGCTTATGACACAGCGACCGTATTATTTGTTAGGACTGCCACAACACAGTACCAAAGACTGTGTGGCTTAAACAACAGGGGTTTATTTTCTCACAGCTCTGGAGGGCTGGAAGTCCAAGACCAAGGTGTCAGCAGCGTTGGTTCTGCAGCCTCTCTCCTTGGCTTCTGAACGACCATCTTTCTGTGGCTTCACATGGTCTCCCCTCTGTGTTGTCTGTGTTCTCATCACTTCTTATAAGGACACTGGTCACAGTAGATTACAGCCTTCCTTAATGACCTCATTTTAACTTAATCACCTCTTCAAAGACGCTGTCTCCAAATACAGTCACGTTATGCGGTACTAGAAGTTAGGAGGTCAACATATGAATTTTGTGGGATGCAATTCAGCCTATAACAGAGACCTTCAGAGTGGACTTACCCACCTGTCTCCACGCCCATCTGAGCGCATTCATTCATGTGTTGGGTACTGGTCCTAAAGTGATCAGTCTCTGCATTAGGTAGGGCCTCACAGACAGCAGGGTACAATGAAACCACTAGCTCCACTTTAGAATCTCACTATGTGAATAACAGGCAGCTCTTTTTTTCCAGTTTGTAAACCAGCCTTTAGAATTTACTCCTCTAAAATGATAGAGTAGGAAAAGTCTATTCAATACATAGTGAGAGAACGGCTCAGCTTCTGCTCTTCTTTTCATAGAGGAGAACGATCTAATTATGAGGACAGTCTCAGAGAGCACAGAGCCTAGATTCCCAGAGACGGCAATCACTCCTTCTGGAAGGCTAGCTCAGAGGTGTCAGTTGTAACTGCTTCAGACCTACTTGTGACCAGAGGTCACCTGAAGAGACACAACGGGATAAGTCCAGTGTGACTCTGATTGCGTCTTTAGGATCAGGTGTTAGAAAAATCCTTGGTCAGTATCTGAGTTAAGCTCAAGTCTGCGGGAGGGCTCTCTTTGGTTGAGTTCAGCCCTCAGTGATGAGAAATGGAAATTGTGGACCATGGGCCTTATCTGGGACCATATCTAGAAGGGAATCAAGAAACAGTCATTGAAGGCAGAAGAGAAGGGACTTGTGAAACCAAGTCAAAGGCAACTCCATCGTTTGGCTTGAGTGATTGATATCTTACTGAAATGAGATGAGAGATGAGAGGAGAGAGGGTTTTAGAGAGGGGAAGATTAAGAATGGCATTCAGGTCCTTGAGTTACTCATTAGACATCCACATAGAGATGCCTCATGGACAGTTGGGTATGAGAGTCTGGACTTCTAGGGAGAGGTCAGAGCTGGAAGCTCTAGATTAGGGAACCACTGGTGTCACAATGGTGCTTGAAGCCGTGGGCTGCTGAGATGATCTGAGGAGAGTGTACAGAAAGATTGAAAAATGTAGGATGGGGCAGTCCAGATCCTATGCTGACACTCTCACAAGCAGAGCTGGAACGGAGAAAGAACCAGTGAAGAGGCTGAAAAAAAGTGACCAGAAATACGATATGTAAACAGGAGAGGGGGGAGCTCTGGAAGTAACAACACAAAAGAGTGTTTTGAGGTAGGAGGAGGATTTACTATATTTAATGCCGCCGTAACCTAATAAAAGAACAGAAAAGCAACTGTTGGGTTTAGCAAAACAGAGGACATTGTGTCCTTGATAAGAACAGATTTAGTGCAGAAGTAGAGGCAAAATCCTGCATGACGTTACTTGAAAGGAGAAGTGAGGTAAGCAAGTAGGAACGGGGACTATCGTCAGTGCTTTCAGTACTAATTTTGAATGAATGGGACTCATTTCAAATAACTGTGAACTTGGCTGCTGCAGCATCATGCTGCCATTTCGCAGCTTTGCGTCCAAGGAGGGATGGCACCAGCCCTTAATTAATGTTCCCAGTTCCAATTCAAAACCTCCTCGTTGGGACCCCACCTTGGGTTGATTAATCACGGCCAAGGACTCTGAAAGAATGTGGCAGCTTCCAGACACATCTCAATTTGGGATGGACCAAAAAGATGCAGGTAGGCAAGAGGAAGGGGGTTGTTCCCAAAACGGGGAGGAATGGTGCTGGTAGACAAAGCATAATATAAGTTAGCTCATTAAATCTACGTGGCAACTGTGTGAGGCAGACAGAGGTGTCACTCCCAGTGTACAAAGGATGGAAACTTGGACTCCTCCAGCTCATCAGTACAGAGTGTAAATTCACACTCACATCTAATGGGCTCCCAAGAGCTCGTGCTAATTCCAAATAATTATATGATGCCATGCAGTGAAAGTCAACACTTAAACACTGAAGCGGTAGAAGCAGCTGTTTCTGGAAACTCTCCCGGCCCCTTTAGGGTCCTGCCACATGGGCGCTATCTACTCTGCCCACACATAAAGGCCACCTAAGGGTCAGAAGAAGTGACATTCTTTTCTAGGAATATCAGAAGAGTTCTTTGGGTCCTTGGATTCTCATATGCCTCTACTAAAAATGCTAAACCTTGAGAAGTGATTTTTGGCTTAAAGAAACTTTTTTCAGCTTCTACTGGGTTGGCCATTCTCCCCTTCTGTTAATTTAGCAAACAGCTTAAGAGGATAAGTCTTCCTGACTCGGTCAGGCATAGGTCCTTCTCTACACATTGGGGGAAAAAAAGAAAAAGGAAATACCTGTTGATAGGTTCTGGTTCATTATTAAGTGTCTGTGAGTATCTATGTGTATGGGTGTGTGTGTGGGGGGTCTGTTTCTTTAGGCAGCAATATTATAATGCAATCATTTACACACAAGAATGAACCTGTGACAGTGGCAGTATTATTTTAAAAAGGACCATAATGACAAAAGTGATTATGTGTTATTTGGAGACAATTTATTTTTTTGTAACAATAAAATGTGGACTCGATTTTGATAACCTACTCCCTTACATGTGCAGAATTGCTAAAATGTCAGGCCTTCTTTTGTATTTGTCCTACCCTGGTAATTTAAGGTAATGCTGATTTCTATGGGTAGACTGGTAGGGGTGAAACAATTATAAAAGTGTTGGATTTGTTTCTTACTTAGTAAACGTTCAGCCCTCTGGGCTACAGTATAGTTGAGCTAAACCCTCTAATTCTCTATGGAAGGCTAACTCTTTTTCCAACACCAGCCTGTATTTTGATTCTTGAATAATGGGATTGGTCAGACCAAGTGCTGGGCTTTTACAGTGACTGCTGTGCTGGTGCATGGTTGTCTCTGGTCAGTATGGCACGAAGAAAGCCTAGTGTAGCCCAAAGAAGATAGAGTTTGGATTCCAAGTTTGGAGTCAATCAGAGTTGCTGCTGTGACTTACTAGATCTTTGATTCGAGGCAGATCATGGCCAATTTTGGACAAGTTTTCTTATTGCTAAAGCTGGAATGATAATATGTAGGTTTAAGGGTCATTGTGAACTTTAAATAAATTGTGATACACAGTTATTCACAATAGCCAACATACGGAAACAATCCAAGTGTCCATCAATGGATAAATGGGTAAAGAGGATGTGATATATATTATATATATATACTTATATATATATGTGTGTGTGTGTGTGTGTGTGTGTGTGTGTGTGTGTGTGTGTGTGTGTGTGTTTATACATCCATCCCAATATCATGGATCTATTCCCCAAATTAGGCATTTCATTCTGGCTCTTGAGGCACTGACTCATACTTTAAAAATAACCCTCCATCACTCATCTCTTTCCCAGGATATGCCTTCTCATCAAAACTTTCCCCATCAGCTTCTGCTCATCACTTGCCTTGCCAGGGGCACAAGAAATGATAATATGATAACCTAACTACTATGTTCTCATTAGAACCAACAAGAGATTGGTAAATAAAGGTTGTTCATTGACCTGTAAATCTGATTTTCAAGATGACCTTGAAAACTGTCAACCCAGATCTTCAGTCTCTCTTAATGTGAAGAATCAGTTTCTGGCCGTTTGCTCTTAAACTACTACTTGCTTTTAATCCACTTTGTGATTATAGCCATTTACACAGGTGCATAGTTTACAAATGAGAAAGAGTGTTCCATTACCCAGTCATTTGGTTCCCATCTAATTAGGAAATTCTGGAGTAAGTTTTTCCTGTAATTTCTATGGGCCTGATTAAATGCCTTTATATTCATTAACTGTACACTAAGAATAGAATAAATAGCACTAAGTTTGTATTAAGGAGACCTTCATTCAAATCCTGGCTCTCACATCTGCTTGTGTGGGATCTTAATCGGGTCATTTCATATCTCTAAAATTGTGTTTCCTCAACTGACAATGAGCAGGTTGAGAGAATTCAGTGAGATGATTGACACGAAGGTGACTAAGAATGGCCAGCACGAAGTAGCTATTAATAAATACAAATTGAACTTGAAATTCAGGTTTATCTCTCTTCTTTCCCACTCTCTGTTCTACTAATATGCTCATGATTTAAGGCAATGCCCTATGTCATCATTTTGGTTAATATTTCCTATGGGTCAAACAAAATACTGACCCATAATAACTGACTTTAAAAAAATCTAGTGTTTTAAATCTAAGGTCTGAGTTGGACTGGAAGACAAATGTCTGTGTTCAGGTATCATTGCTGCCCATTCATTGCCTTGGACGAATTATCTGTAGGTCATGAAGGATCTCCGAATACAAGTCTTTCAGAGTTCAGAATATGGAACCGTCATTTCCTGTATTTTGTAAATGGTGAACTTGTTTCTTTTCATCGTAAGGCTGCTTCTGTAGATAGTCCATAGGTGGGATGCAGTGTAACATTAACAGCGGTCTCCAGTTCTGCTAGACCATTAGAATTTTTTGAGAATAACCTTTTTTAAGGAAATATTTTCTGGATCTATTTCCCATAATTACAAATATAACTCCTTATGTATGGGTTGGAACTGAGAACCCACTGTTGGCAGTGCTCTCTCCGGGTGATGTGGATGACTGGCTAAGGTTGAAAACTGCTTAGTCAAGTGACCTTTATGATTTTCTACTGAATACACAAGCTTGAACAGCTATTCCTCAGCTTCCTCCATCTTCATGCTGCCAATAAACCCACCCCTTTTTACTTTCAGCAGAAAATCTTACCTTTACTTAACTGAGAAAATTGGGTCCATCTCAAAAGAACTAGTCCATCTTTCTTCCACCAAACTGACAGCATGTACCGATATGCTCCGACCTCCCTCCTGCTGCAAGGATGCACTGTACCTACATTGTCTGTTTTGCTCACTCAGATACTGCACATATGATTATCCCTTCTTCCAAAACAACAAATTCTTTTTTTTCTTCTGGATCAATTCTTCTCACATACAAATATACTGTGATATCTTTTATCTTTAAAAATTTTTAAATAAACCTTGTTAGACCCCTTATTACTCATTTTCAGTTTCTTTTTATAGCAAAACTACTAACATTTTAAATATGTCAATTACTTTTGATTATCCTATACCTTCTGTTCTTTCCTTAAATCTTCCTCATTTGGCTTTTATAGTCTAGAATTTCTATAATTATGCTCCAAAGACCTCTAAAGACCTCCATGCTACCAGTTCTCTCATTCTTAGTTTTTAGGCTGTCAGATGTCTCAGCAGTACATGACATCATAGGACTTTCCTTCTATTTGAAACATTTTTTTCCCGTTTACTTTCTGAGATGTCACACCTTCTGGATTTCCTTCCATTTTATTGGCCAGTCCTGCTCACCCTCTCTTTTGTCTCCTATTATGATTCCAAACACACCACATAACAGTTCCATGTGATGGCTTAACCATTTTCTAACATCCTTTGCTCTTATATTTGGCCCAAATTCTCATGGGTTCTCAGGTCCTGAATAGCCTTACCTATCAGACAGACAAACACGTTCTTTGCAATAGGTCAACAAGAGTGGAAGATACTGGGTTATGGGCCAAGATTGGGGGTTGGGAGGATATAATAATTCCACAAACATCTATGAATCCATAGACTGTCTGATGCTGACATTCCAATGTTTTCCTTATCATTGTTTTTCTTTATTAAAGAAACAAATAAAAGCTTTAGACGCATGCAGTCAGGCCACTCTTTTCTCTTCCAACTGTCTATTTTATACATTGTTTTATGTAGGAGAGATGGAATTTCCTTGTGGAAGTGGTACAGAGAATGGCGGAAAACCCAACCCATTTCCACTACTGGGGTTAGACATACAGAGATCTACCTGGAAGACTTGGAGCAGATGAGAAAGCCTGAGAAGTGATTTACCCTGAGGAGCACTGAAGCAATCAGATTGGCACCAGAGATTCAGAGAGCAAAGCTGGGGCCAGAAGAGGAGTTGGTGCTGGTATTGAAGTCTTCTCCACGCTAGCACAGAGAAGATGATTGTCCCAGAGGAGAAATAAGAGGAATATGCAAATCAAAGTCAATCACTTATTTATTCAGTCAACAAATGTACACTAAGGATTGCAAGGTGCACTTGGAGTATGTCAATGAATAAAACAAATAAAATTCTTGTCCTCATGCAGCTTATATCGTAGCAAAAGAAGACAGACATATGACACATAATAATTAGGTAAATTATTTATTATACAGTGATAAATGATACGGTTTTTTTTTTTTTCAAACAGAATAGCATAAGCAGAATGGGGGCAGGTTGCAGTTTTCTTTTTTTTATTTAACATCTTTTGGAGTATAATTGCTTTACAATGGTGTGTTAGTTTCTGCTTTATAACAAAGTGAATCAGCTATACATATACATATATCCCCACATCTCCTCCCTCTTACGTCTCCCTCCCACC